>NC_056730.1:1059646376-1059926376 GCF_019279795.1 Protopterus annectens | reverse complement strand
AAGTAACTCTTGTCCTAAGACAATAGAAAGAATTCCTTCATCCAGACATCCCATTTCTGAGCCCACAGATCAAGCAGTCATAAAATGCTTTACTTTATCAGCTTTCTTCCAGCAGGGTGCACTGTGGTTACATTTCTGAAGCTCAGTACAACACATAGTTTAATCATAACATATAGTTCTCCTTTGCATTTGTAAAACCAGCCTGTGGATTATATTAATAATTACAAATCACATAGAATTATTTATAAGATTCTATCTGGTTGGGCTGGCAGCCTTTCAGTTTTTCACATTTCTCCCCTGAGAACTCAAGCTAGTTTTTCAACTGACCCTTGAGAAAGGTTGCTTGAGAGGGTTAGGTCTATCTGAGTATACCTTACCCCATTCCCTGTCTTGAGAGTCCTTCTGCATTGGCATTGCTAATCCCACTGCAGTGCTGCACTGACATATCATATGCTTGCAACCCTAGACTCCATCTTAGCAACTTAGCATTCTGCTGGCTGGCTCGGTGTAACCATGTTAGGGGACTGTGATCTGTAACTACAGTGAATTTCTTCCATACAGATAAGGCTGAAGTTTCTGCAGTGCCCACACTATGGTTAGGCATTCCTTTTCTACTGCTGCATAGCATTCCTCCCTGGGTTGGAGCCTACGACTGAGATAAACCACTGGGTGCACTTCTCCCTCTGAAGAACTCTGACTTAGTACAGCCCCCACCCCATGGTTTAAAACATCCCCCTGCACAACAAATTATTTGCTGTAATCTGGACTAGCTAACACAGGGGGTCCTCCCAAAGTTTCTTCCAGATTCTGGAATGCCTGCTCACATGCTGTGGTCTACACTACCTTATCTGGCCTGTTTTTCCTTGTCACGTCTGTAAGGAGAGCAGCTATGGTACTATGACTGGGGACAAAGTTTCTGTAGTACCATGCTGTCCCTAAGAATGCCCTCACATGCTTTTTGGTATCAGGTTCCAGCCATGCCTGAATGACTTCCACTTTGGCAGGTTCTGGCCTGATCTTACCACTCCCCAATTTATGTCCCAGGTAGGAGACCTCTGCCATATTCACCTGACATTTGCTGGGCTTAATGGTCAACCCTGCCCTCTGTAGTTTGCCCACCACCTCCCTAAAATGTTGAAGGTGCTCTTGCTAGGAATGGCTGTAGATGGCCATATCATCTAGGTAATCAAGGGCAAACCCTCCTGCACCTGGTAGGATATGATCTACCAGCCTCTGGAAAGTCGCTGGGGCATTTTTCATCCCAAAGGGCATCTTTATGACTTTGTGACCTCATACAAGCCAAAAGGAGTCACAAAGGCTGCCCTCTCTCTAGCACTGGGAGGCAAGGGCACCAGCCAATAGCCCTTGGTAAGATCAGTGGTGGTAAGATACTTAGCCACACCCAGCTGCTCTAGGGCTTCATCTGTCCTAGCCATGGGGTAAGCATCTGACTCTGTGTGATTATTTAATTTCCTGTAGTGCACACAGACTCTGGTGCTGCCACCCTTCTTTACCATCAGAAACACTGAGGAGGCCCAGGGACTGTTGGATGCTTGAATTACCACTAGCTCCAACATCTCCTGTATCTTCTCACTCAGAGTCTGTTTGACTCTTTTAGCATCTTATAAGGGGCCTATCTAACAAGCCTTTAGGGTCCTGTATCCAGCTGGTTCCACACCAGGTGGATGCACCCTGGTTACCTAGTGAACATGTCCCCACACTCCTGTAGCACTGCTCAGATTTCTTGAACCTGGGTAGGAGATAGCTGCTGGGACATTGCTACCCCTTCCATGGAGGTGTCAGTCCGAGCCTCACTGAGGAGATCAGTCACCAGATTTCCCTCAGACTACTCCTGCAATCCACTGCAAGTATGCAGCATAAGGGCCTCCCTATCATGATAAGGTTTCATCATGTTAACATGGTACAATTTGTGCCCCTGCCTCCTGCCTAGCAGTACTACCATGTAGTTAACATCACTTACCTTTCTTACCACCTTGTAGGGTCCCTCCCAAGCTGCTAGCAGCTTGTTGTGTCTGACAGGAATAAGAGCCATTACCTGCTGCCCTACAGCATATTCTCTAGCTCAAGCATTCCTGTCATACCAGACCTTTTTCTACTGTTGGGCTTCTGCCAAGTTTCCTGGTCCAAGCCCATGAATTCCATGAGCCTTGTCCTGAGGTTTAGAACATATGCCACAACAGACTCCTTGTGAGATTCACACTCATCTTCCCACTCATCACAAATTAAATCTAGAGGTGCCCTCAACCTATACTCATACAACTCAAATGGTGAAAAACCCATGGATTCCTGTAGAACTTCTCTGTAAGCAAACAACAAATGGGGCAAATATTTGTCCCACTCCATCTTGGACTGGTCTGCAAATGCTCATAGCATGGACTTGATTGTAGAGTTTAATCTCTCAACAAGACCATTAGTCTGGGGATGATGGGGTGGTCTTCAGGTGCTTCACCCCACATACTTCTATAGACAAGCCAGCAGTTCTGACATGAAATTGGCACCTCTGTCAGTCAGTATTTCTTTTGGGAAACCTACCCTGCTGAAAATCTCTAACAAAGCATTTGTCACCTTTTCTGCCTTAATGGAGGACAAAGCCACTACCTCACGGTATCTTGTAGCATAATCTACTACCACTGGGGTATACTTTTCCCTGTGGAACTTGGGGTACTCAGAGGCCCCACAATATCCATAGCTACCCTGGGAAATGGCTCCTCAGTCACAGGCAAAGGCATCAAAGGAGCTCTCCCTTTGTCTCCTGCCTTACCTTACTTTTGGTACTGCTCACAGGCCCTACGGTACCCTGTTACATCTCTGGAAATTCCAGGCCAATAGAAGTTCTGCATAATACATCTCTTTGTATGTTTTATGCCCATATGACCTGCAAAGAGAATATCATGGGCTATGGCTAGAAGTGCCAGATGGTAGGCTCTAGGCACTACCAACTGCTGTATCCTCTCACCTTCAAGCCCTCCCTCAGGGATCCGCTCTCTATACAGTAACCCTTTGTCCCAGTATACAGATTTCCCCCTTCCCTTGAGAGTCAGGTGTCTCACTAACTACCTGCTTCAGGCTTTCTAATGCAGGGTCTGAGAGCTGAGCCTGTCTCAACTCACTCTTTGTAACCCTTCCCAGCTCCACTTCCACAGGAAGTCTGGCATCCTTTGACAGCGGTGCCTCACTGTCAGCCTGGGTACTACTACTCACTTCTACCTTTGCAGTCACTCTGTCCAAGGGAACATCAGTACCAAAGCAGCTATGGCTCACCTTCAGTCTTACTGCTACAGAGTAGCTCCCTCCCTGAAGTAACCACCTCACCAGTTCAGGCTGCAAGTATGCAGTCTGACTGGTTCTTCCCCAGGCTACCAGACCCACATGCTTGTCTCCAAGCCTGACTGCATGTAACTGCATTAATACATGGTACTGCCCCATCAGAAGCCTTCCCTATCAGGACATCTGCATGATTGTATTTTGGTACCCTATTTGTCTCAAGATAACCTACTGTTGGCATTTTGTCTTTCCCACTTACTGATTCTCTCTCCTTTTGTTCTCCCCTTTGCCTCCGTGGACATCTGTATGTGACATGGCCCCACTGGTTGCATTCAAAGCAATTAACCCTAGGGCCTGGACTTGTACCTGGACTAGTGGCTTCCCCTGCTACTGAAAGATTCTGTTGGGGCAGTCTGGGCTGCCCACCATTGGTTCCTTTAGACCCATGAAGTACTGAGGGTCCCTTTCCTGTGCAGGAATGCCCTGCTTGCTAAGTATATGTCTCCCTTCTTCCCCAACTCATCTGAAGTAGCCCATTGTCTATCAGCTAACAAGATCCTCATGTCCTCAGGCAAAATGCTAAGGGATTGTTCCCTCACCAAAAGGTCTGCCAGCCCTTCAAAAGTGGTGACCTGACATCCACTCACCCACCTATGAAAATAAGTGCTCAGTTCAGCAACATATTCACACACACTTTCATCTGCCTTGCATCTATGCTTACAAAACTTTTTCCTATAAGCTTCAGGTGTTAGTTTAAAAAATTCTAACAAACATTTCTTAACAGCAGTATAATCCAAAAATTCACGATCAGATAATTTAGACAGCACAGTTACAGCTTTACCATGGAGTAAGGGGGTCAGAAATCATACCCAGAGCCTTTTGTCAACATCATACTGTTTACATACCCTCTCAAACATATGGATAAAACTATCAAAATTATCCCACTCTGCAAACTGTGGAAGACATTTGGTGACCTTTTCTGTTTCAGGGGTCTGGTTACTCCCTTCCCCATTACATCCATGACTCTGGTGAAGAGTCAGCATCTCCGTTTCATGCTGCCTCTGCCTCTCCTTCTCCTCAGCTTCCAGGCATAGCAGTTTCTCATTCTCCTCAGCTTGTAGACATCTCAATCACTCTGCTGCTTCTGTTTCCAAATGCCTAGCCTCCAACTCAAGTTTCTTTAGCTCCAAATGGATTTTTAATTCCTCTGTAAAAAGGTTGAGCTGTCCATTCTCTGAGTGTTGTACATCTCCACGGCCAGTCTGATTGTCCTCCTGATTGCTGTTTTCTGATGCAACTGTGACTAAACCTGCAATCATGTCTGACTTAGTCAAGTTTCCATGCACCAGTCCCTTAGCCTGGCATATCTCAGCCAACTGGCTCCTTGCAAGCTTGCCATACTCTTTTGCTGGCAAATTGCCTGCTCTCTCTTACTAACTAAGCTAACAAAAGAAATAAAACAATTGTGATCTGAACTCTGAATATTCATTGAGTGGCTGATTTAGAGTACAAAAACACCTTCAGTGATCACTGTACATAAACTACAGGAATTCACTATCCACACCACTACAAGCCGATTAGTATGTGATGTGGCTTACTCACCACTATCATAGGTTCATAGGTTCATACTAGGCTATCTGCCCTAGGGCATTTATTAGCCTAGCCAGAGTGTGTTTGGCTTTCGCCACCCGTTTTAAATTAATTTTGCTATGCCCTTTTTTGAGGTTAGTATACTGTTCCTATGTCTAACAGTGACACAGAAGTGATGCCCGGGGTAAACCTATGATCTCCCATTCACTCATCAAGATTCCTCTATCAAACAATTAATATTTGATGTGGATATCCCACCACTGCCAAACAATTAATATGTGGTGTGGATATCCCACCACTGCCAACCAATTAGTATGTGATGCCCGTGCACCAGCCCAGTATTCAAGAAGCCTCAATCCTCACTATTAACCCCAGTGAGGGGCATCCACATTGGGAAGGATAACAAGTACACACACAGTAAAGTACAATTTCCCTTAACAGCACACAGAGATCACAATCAATCCGGGGCTAGTTTCTCCATTTCTCTCCAGATCCCCAATAAGACTCCCCACTGGCACAGCTATAGGGTACAGGTGTTAGCCTAGTGGTCAAGCTAAAACCTCCAGCACCCTTTCTGTCCAACCAGTGCTTCGTGTTCCTGCCCAAGTAGCTGGCAAGTAGTGACAAGTAGCTAGTCTATTCTTACTATTTTTTATCTATTTTCAAGACAAACAATTTCCTAAATAACTTAACATACATACAGAGCAAAGGCAGAGTGCTGGTAATGTTGCCAGTTCTGAAGACAAATGCAAAATGCTCTGATTCTCTCTCTGTCTGAGAAATACTTAAACTGATACTACAGCACTGTTGACTCATTTTAGATTACATCATTCTTAACAGTTCTTATTTAGCTTCCCAGGCTAACAGAAACTCAAAATGTACATTTCTTTTTGTAATGTGCACCTGCAGGAAGCCACAGCCATAAAATACATTATATATGTAAAATCTAGCAATAAATTATTGTCCTAAGATATAGAAAGAATTCCTTCATCCATCTCCGAGCCCTAAGATCAAACAGTCATAACATGCTTTACTTTATCAGCTTTCTTCTTCCAGCAAGATGCACTGTTGTTACATTTTTGAAGCTCAGTATAACATGTAGTTTAATCATAACGTATAGTTCTATTTTACATTTGTAAAATCAGCCTGTGGATTATATTAATATTTACAAATCACATAGAATTATTTACAAGATTCTATCTGGCTGGGTTGGCAGCCTTTCAGTTTTTCACAACATACATACATATATATATGGGTCTACCTGAGATGGTCGACAAGCCATTTGATCGACTTTTATTTGGTCGACAATTCATTTGGTCAACAGGCAGATTTGCCCCCCTCCCCAATGTTGTGCAACCCTGGAGTTGATATATATAGTTAGGGGGGGTATGGGGGGCACAGCCCCCCACATTGGGGGGTGTGGGGGTCAAAGCCCCCACATAAAACTGCTTGTCGACCAAATGAACTGTCGACCAAATGAAAGTCGATCATTTGGCCTGTCGACCATGTGATAGGGTTCTATATATATATATATATATATATATATATATATATATATATATATATATATATACATTTTATCAAGTAACATGTGAGCAGATCTAGTATGTAATTAAAATATTCAATCATAACTTATCAAGATCAGCAGTCTTCTGTGCAGATAAATCCAAAGTAATAGTAATCTTCGTCTGTGTTGTCCACATACATCACTTTCCTCACCTTTAGGTTCTCTAGCTACACTATTACCATTTTGTAGTATAGATTCAGGCCTGTGAACATGTGGAATATGCAAATGACATGTGAACTCATTAGAATTGTTGAATACCAACATCTTGGCTCCATGTTGCAAGTGTAAACATAATGCAGGCATTTCCTCAGTGTTAATTGCTAATGCATTGTAATTGTGAATGATTACTGGTAGGGAGAAGAAAAATGCAACATCAGTTCAGACTTTCTTACCTGCAGTAAATGTGTCACTCAGATTACACTTGGAAAGTGTAGAAGTAACTGTATCAAGGTTTTTAATGTAAGTAAGCAGCACACATTCATCAGTTTCTTTTCACTAATAGCCAAACTCCCCTGCCTTTTTCTGAAAACTATATTATTGCCATTTAATATTCTCATACATTTTAAGGACAGTAATACAAACTGCCTTACAGATTGCATGTCTGAGATTACTGCTCAGATAAGAGAAGACTGAACACCATTCAAAGAGAAGACAGAGCTTTATTGCTGCAAACAATGGTCATAAATGGTTGTGTGATCAGTTATTGTGCTAAATCTGTAATTAACACATGTACACACAACTGAGAGTGTACAAGTGTTATATGTCTTTTTAATACTGTGGATTAAATGGGACTTGCTTGTATGCACAATGCTTTACATTCCTCCTGCAAAGTTGTTTCTGTGGCAAAAAGTGTTAAGACATTTTTACTATGTTTTGTCGGTTCATTGGTGTGGTAGTTCAAACCCAGACGTATACAAATATCTTTAATGTGTACTAACATTGGTATTGCAATATTGTTTATGCATTTTTATTAATATTACTATTTGTGCTGGGTGCAGCTTAGCCCAAACAGTGTGAAATGGATAAATTAAATAAAGGTCATGTAATGTACTTCTGTGATAAAGACTACACAAACTACTCCTGTGAATAATCTGTGGTTGTGCAGCACACCTGGTAATCACAATGAACCACACAGTATATACTATCTGCAGATCATATTTTAGACATTTGTCTTTTAAGAACAAAACATAATAAACGCTGCTTACAAGGATAAAACAAGGTGAGCTTAGCCTGTCACATCTGCATGTTGCTTAACTTCCCACAAACCTGGCCTAATGGCACACACATGAAGCAGACAAAACACCTGCAGACTGGAAGGAGACAGTAGTCAATTTCAAAATGGATACATTGTTGCATTTTTTTTTCTTAGTGTCGTGCAAACCTGTTAAGAGGTGTTGCATGACAGTCAACAGCCTTCCATAAAACCTGCAGATCTAGAACACCTGCAGTCAGGAAGCAGACAGCAGACAATTTCAAAATGCATACATTTTATCATTTGTGGTTTGCCACAGCAGAAACACACTAAGTGGCATTGCACAGCGGTCAGACCACATACAGAGTAATGACCATGAAAATAGACAGCTGCTGGCTAGTTGATCCTGTGGCAGCAGTTGTAAGTCAAGGGTTATAGTATAGATGAGCCTGTGTTCTAACCCACCTAAGCCCAAACTTTTCTTACAGATGTTTCACTTTACTTTACAGAAAAATTGACAGTACGAAATACCTACAGATAAGAATGAATATCTATAGCATGTGGATTGAGCATACAAAGAATATCAGAGATATACTACATGTGTAACTGTGTGTATCAGTACGATTATTATTCTTCAGTTACACAATTACAGAGCCAGAGTAATGCTTGTCCACTCACTTTTATACAAAAAAAAAACAAAACAATGTAAGCATAATTACAAACGACAATAAGTACACTGGAGCTCATATGAATTATATGTGTGACTGAGGGTTTACTGACAGTTATGTTTCTGTAATTATAGTTGTATTTTCTGGCTTTGGATGGACTTCAGACTTCAACGATTCTTATATAAACAATGAATTTATAAACCAGGCCTTGTCAGATCACATGTATACATGATTAATCCCTTACTCTGTCATGTGTATTTATATATAACTAATGAGCATGTCTGGTGAGCACTTCTTCTGTAGCAAGGATGAAAAATCACTTATGTGGAAAATATGCTTTATTTGTGTTGCATAGTTTCTGAATCCCACATTGTAAAAATTAATTTTATCAGTGTGTAAAGCCACACAAAAATATGTCATATCCTAAAATGTATACCCCAATACATGTCTGCGAAGTTAAATCAACTAACAGGAACAGCAGCAGCCAACCCATAGAGTAATACCAACTGTCACATTAACCTTCTGCATCAAAAATTGCTTTCTTCTCTGTTTGGCACTGTTGCTCTCTGCTTAATATAGTGCAAACATGGTGGGCATGGTTGTTCAGGTTAGTGCACTAGCATAAAACATGATAACACAAATTGGAGGGAAGACACTCTTAACTGTTGATGTTTAGCCTGAATGGACATGTCTGCAGCTAGAAGGGAAGGTGCTCAATTTAGGGCTAAAAGATGAGGTGTCATGGATGTTGCAGAGGGATTATAACAGTTCTCAGTACAACTCTGATGCTTTGAATAATCTGGCCAAGGTTGTCTCCAGTGAGACTGCATTCCATGCACTGGAGAACACTGCAGACACCATATTAATGACCTCAAAAGCTGTAAGCTAGATACACTCAACCAGTGACTGGCTGACTTTAGGACTACTGACATCCTACAGTTGTGTAAGAATACAGATAAAGATAATTTAAATTAGATAGAAAGCTGCATATAGGCAAGACTGGTATGTATAATGCTCTTCTCTTGTTCTCTTCTTTTTATGCCATAGCCAACCAAAAGATAACAGTGACCAGGAAAGCCCATGCTGAGCATTCCGAAAGAGTCAGGGAAGCAAGGGGTCTGTATGCAGCACAACCTATTATTTTATCTAAAGTATTGCTCTTCTATACAGTAATAGCAAATTAAGCATACATATCCTAACTGTAAAATCAAGCATACATGCTTCAGTCTATAGCAGAAATCAACTGTAGGAGTCAATTCTAATACTGTAGTCAGACATTGTGGGTTCATATACCACAAGTAACAAATATACAGTAAAATCATTTGCAAATATTACATATTATACCATGAGCCCCCCCAAAACGTGCACGCTGATTGGTCAGCGTGCACATTGTAAATCGAGTTATACTAATGGAAAAAGGTCCGTCGCCGGACTTTTCCATTAGTATAACTCTACTTTAAACACTGTTCGCTATGTTAAATGGGTTTAACATAGCGAGACAGCTTTAAAATAAGCAACGGAGATCTCCGTTGCTTATTTTAGCTGTCTCGCTATGCTAAACCCATTTAACATAGCGAGACAGGTTTTAAAAGCAACGGAGAAAGCAAGATCTCCATTGCTTTTTACTGTTTCGCTATGGTAAATGGGTTTAACATAGCGAGACAGTTTTAAAATAAGCAACGGACATCTCCGTTGCTTATTTTAAAACTGTCTTGCTATGTTAAACCCATTTAACATAGCGAAACAGTAAAAAAGCAACGGAGCTCTTGCTTTCTGTTGCTTTTGCTCAAGTCTGATGTACTGCGCAGGTGCACAGTACATCAGAACTGCCGCGGATGCCAGACATCTGCGGAAGGGCAGTAAACAGGCATTATACTATGCCATTATTTAAGAAAAGTAATAGTTTCTTTTCTTAAATAATGTCATGGTATAATAGCAATAACCCACTTCTGGGTGTGGGTAAATCCAGCATTACCCACACCCAGGCGTGGGTTATTGCTATAATAATTTCAACAGAAGTGGCATGAATGCCCTTCTGTTAATTTAATCTGTATTATCTGAACAAGCATATGTGCAACATATGCATATTGTAAGGATTACTCACCTCAACCCTTATCTCTCTTTTTTATATGCATGGTCACAACATTTTGATGTAATCAGTTTCTGACGACTCACAATATGCATTACAGCACAGGGATGTAGGTCAACCACTGTGGCTCAGCCTCCATCTGCTCCACCAATGTCTGCACTCACACCCAGCACATCTAGCACTCCACCTGGCAGTACAGCCTCTGCTTCCCATGCTCTAACTGGGCCCTCCACATCAGGTAGCATTAACCTGACAGCTGATGCAGCAGTACCATCCAGGAGTATTGGTGGGGGTGGGGATCATGTCACCCTGCCAGGAGATGCCAGGTTTAGTGTGTGAAGTCATGGACAACACCACTGGTACACTCTGCCACCAGATGGAGAGGATGCTGTCTATTATGGTGTATAAACAAAGATGGCAAGCACTCCAACAGCCAGTAGAGTAAGGGGACATTACATTTCTGTGGGTAAGGACAAGATTCTCATTGTCTCCATGTTTGACAGACATGGGCATCCCATGTCCCCTCCCTATCACCAATCATGTTGTCCCTAACCTGTTGTGTCCCTCACCATCCCTGTGTCTTGTCTTGTTTGTCCTGTTTATTTGCATCTACTTCCTCACCTACCCAACTTACCTGACCCTGACATACCTATGTCCCTTACCCAACATTCCTCTCATACTGAAATAAAACCCAAAAAATGAGCAGCTGTCCCACAAAAAAAAATGTCCCTGTACATAGCTCTTCACTTCACACATGCATCTTTTTGACACATTTGATTCAGTCCAATTGGCTATAAAACATGATTGCATTGTTATCACCCCTGTTTGTTAAGGTGACAGTCTAAATTCAGCCAATATTGTATACATATTTTCATTTTATACTGTTGAAGAAGTGGATAGCTATGGTTATTTCCTACCTCCTTCCTGCATGTTCCTATATTGCTTTCCATTCTTCTTCCCCCTGCTTGCCCCCCATGTCACCACTTTCTTATTTACCTCATTTTCACACATTTACTCTGATAAAAAAATAGAATTATACACCATACACATGGCAGAAATGGCTCTTAATGAAGCCTTTCACTTTTCATTTCTGTGTTAGCATAGAGTTTGGCTTCACTCACCAATATGGAGCAGCAGTGAATATCTCTTCCTGTCCTATGGCACAATGCTGCTTAAACCCACTGCGCTAAGGAAGCACACAGTTACACTAGCTTTAATAATTATTTCTTTGGATTATAAATACATATTTAAAAGTATTAGATAGACCTTGATTTAAACCCTGCATCTTCTAGGCTAAAAATATCTTAATGCAATTACACCTGCTGCCACAGAGTCAGCTAAACAGCAGGTGTATTTCTTACACTCAGTACTATTCAGATTGTTTACTGCCATTCCTATCTGATTAGTGTGTTTGTGAAGAGGTAAGCAAACCCATAGAAATCTCTTAATTTTATCAGTGTAACAGAGAGCCACATTTGTTCGTTGCTTTACACGCAGACAGGGAAAGCAGTAGAAATACTTTTTGAAGGTTAGACAATTTATGACACAATGTTTCTGATATGAAATATTTATGTACTTCATAGTATCAGTTAGATGTGCTTAACATAGCCAGTATGGACAAGTATTTCTCAAGTTCAAGTAAGAGTCATTAAATGTGTATCTTGCATACGTAAACACTTTGCCATCCATAGTGTTGCAGCTACTCGAGGATGCATTACTTAAAGTGCACATTGGCGTGTATTGCTTATGTTTACTGTCTATTTAGTCTTCAGCCTTTGAAAGTGCACGTAAAAGCACAACCAAAGGGAAGGTACTTTTTAAGGAAAGAACAGATATTTACATTGTATTTATTTACCAGCACCCATGCACTTGAAACTTGGTTTCTCAGTACTTGTTAACAAATATATCAACTACACTACAGAAATAAAGAAAATGTCTTCTTATATACAGTACATCTTTATACTGAAAATATTCATTAAGATTTTTCAGTACTTGCAGTAATGTGGACAGCTGTTTGCATATAGTTTGTAAAGATAATGGGCCGGATTCACGAAGGTTTGCATGGAGTCTAAGAGTAGTGTAAGGCTCCAGACAGCCAATATGTCTGCCGAGCGATCCAGGAACAGCCGGCAGGGGTGTGCATGAGAGCTCCTAAAACGACACTTGCACGGACAGTGTTAAGTTATGCAAATTACCTCATTTGCTGCTAAAAGCTATGCAAATGAGGTAAATTTGCGATCCAGGAAACACTAACCTGTCCGAGTAAGAGTAGTGTTATTTGCAGAAATGTACTCGGTTGGTAACTGAGTACCGTTCTGCAAATAGCAAAACGGAGCAATGACAGCTCCAAATAAAGGATGCATCCAGTTGAGGAAGCATGCCAATGGCCAAATATAAGGCCATTGGCATTTATATGTGTTGCAAAATAATAAAAAATAAAAAATATTTTTTCCCCGATCCCCGATGTTTAAGCGTAGCACAGTGTCACGCAAACATGTGGCGCTCTAAAAACAAATAAATAAATAAATAAATGCCAAAAATAGGCATTTTATTACAAATATCCATCTGACATGCAAGTGAATGGCAGGCTGAAGACAACATGGCTACTGAGTAGTGGTTGCTAAGGGGGGAAGCTCAGTGTGAGAGATGTAACCAAGCATTAGTAGGCAATCCTATGCAAATGAGTATAAGGATAGTGAATCCCAATTTTCCCTGCCATGTGAACCATGTCCCTAGAGTGTAAGAGTAGGATTAGGGGAGTATCAGAGTAGTAGATAGGTGACATCATGATGGGGGTATGTATCAAAGACTGTAAACTTATTGGAGCAGAGTGGCATGTGTTTGCTGTGAGTTACACAGGACTGGAAGAGGCGTGCCTACAGTTTTCTGAACTGAAACCAAGAAACCAAAGGCATACGGTGTGGCTACAACCAAAGTTTCTTGCAAAGATGCTTACACTGTGTGCGCACGTGTGCGTGCCTGTAAACCCGTGTAAGCCTGTGTGCGTGTGTGCACCCGTGTAAGCCTGTATAAGGCTGTGAAAGCCTGTGTGCGTGGATGTGCATCCACCTAAGCGTGTGTAAGCCTGTGTGCACACGTGTGCGCTTGTGTGCATGTGTTTGTGCTTGTTTTCATGGCGCCGCCCCCTGTGGAAACAGAAAAGGGAAAAGGAAGGAAAAGTAGTAGTAGGAAGTTAACCAAGGAGAACGAGCAGAGCTGCCAGGTGAAATCAATCCGAATCAGCCAATTACACAGGCAGTACACTAGCCCAGCCCAGCACCTAAAACTCTGCAAACAACATTCCCCCATGTTTTACTCAGAAACACTGCAACACTGCAGTATACAAAGAGAAGTGAAAACTTAAAAAGCTTAACTGAGAAAAAAAAATGTTAGGGGCTGCCATTGCTATTATAAGGCAACATGTGCAAGATGCTGAGGGTGGTGACATGGCGGATGTTGCTGAGCAACCCACAGTGAGGAGATGGAGAAGAGTTTGCAGACCCAGGGTAACCTACCAGGGGCTAAATGAGCTGGAGATTGTGAAGCGCTATAGAGTGGACAGAGAGCTCCTGCAGCAAATTGTTGAGCTGTGCAGGCCACACCTCACACACAGAACCAACAGAGGGGAACCCATCCTAGTGGAAACCAAGGTATGTGTTGACCTAAGAATACTAGCAACAGATACCTTCCAGAGACCAACTGGTGATATGATGGGGATTTCACAGGCATCAGCACCCAGGGTACTGCACCAGTTCCTGAATGCCATGTCAGCACACGTCGGTGATCATTTATATATTTCCCCAATTCCCATAAGGTATTGGCCAGCAATATGCATCTCTTCCAGCAAATAGTGGAATACCCTGAGGTAGTGGGTTCAATTGACTGCACGCACATACACATCAAAGCACCAGCTGGTGAGCGGGGTAGAGCCTCCATCAACCGCAAGGGCTTCCACTCTATCAACTGCCAGGTTGTGTGTGATGCCCAGGGCATAATACTGAATGTGTGTGCTGGCTGCCCTGGAAGCTACCACGATTCCCATATTTGGCATCTGACGCAGCTGTACCAGACATTTGCCAATGGGGACATCCCTGATGGTCACCTAGTAGGGGATGCTGGATACGCACTGGAGCCGTGGCTGATGACACCCATCAGAAATGCACACACACATGAACAAGAACTCCATAATGAGGCACACGCACAAACACGAAATATAATCGAGCATGTGTTTGGGATGCTCAAGTCACGGTTCTGGATGATCCTGCAAAAACAGCTGCAGCAGGAACAGCATGGGGCAGGGCCAAACAGTCCCCAACCATTGCCAAGGCCTGCACAGGCACAGCATGACTCAGAGGAGGAACAACCTGAGCCTGCCCCAGTAGGCAGAAGGAGGTGTGCCCAGTATGCCTTGGCCTTGGCAAAGAGGCAATGCATAACACATACACTGGCTCAGTAGGAACCCTGGAAATGATACCTCTCTCTGACTCGCACATAAAATAAAAGGGATGCCTAACTTGACACTACTGTTTCCAAACATGTATAGGGAGTGTAGTATGTGCATCCAACATAGGCAGCCCTGCAGCACCACCGGAGGCATGATTGACATGTTTTAAGTAATATAAAGCAGTGCTAAGCAGCATTTACCAGTATTTAGTATATGTAAACAAAATTGCCTCTGCTAACTAGTGCAATGTTGGGCAACGTTAAGCAATGTTGGGCAAGGTTGGGCAAAGTCGTGCAAAGTTAGGTAAACATGCTCATATTTGCTTTAGTGTTTCTTAAGCAGTCTGGTCTGCCCAGCATGAAAATAAAAAGCAGTGACAGGGCTCGAACACAGGATACTGTACACTATAGTCACAGTACTGAACCACTAAGCCATGATAGCATTTCAGTGGCACAGACACAGCAGGACAATTGTACAGTAATGCAAACACAAAGAAATGCTGTATCATGTCCCTAAAGAGGCATAAGGGTAACCTCCCCTACTGGCTTATGCAGACAGAGAACATCAGGCCAGGTGGTGTGATGTGGGTAGTGTAGGCTATGAAGTCACAATCTAATATACGTGACATTGGATGCTAGGATCTGTAGCACAGTAGTATGCCTCAAGCCAGTACGATAGGCAACAGTACAGACTGAAATTGTGTACGGTACATAGCAGTGCAGGCATAGCAAATGTGTATAAGTGTCAGGTGAAACCCTCATCCTATGTACACCCACAGTAACAATCAAGTGTGCCCCTGTGTAGAAATATACAAAGAATAGCTGTCCCCCCGTATGTAGAAATGTTGATAAGTCTGTGCAAAGTGTCTCATGGAAGCCCTGCAGGCACAGCATGATCCCTGTTAATCTATGACACAAAGGTGAGCCCTGCTGTAAAGATACAGCTTGACTTTCCATACACATATAGTATAAATGTCTATACTGGGCATGCTCACACACTAAGAAAACGAAGCAAATGTCAGGCAACTACATACTGAAAGGTCATACTGGGCATGCTCACACACTTAGCCAAATACGGAGGTGATAATAAGGGATCTATGGACAAATGTGGATAGACATCTCTACTTCCAGAAACACTTTCACAAAGTTGTCAGAAAATCATGCTATGTGTTCACATAAACTGCCAAGGTCTGTGCATGTAGGTCAAAGGAGGTTCCCAGTACTCATCAGTCATCAGACCCGTCAGAGAGTACCACAACACACTTGCGATGAATCAGACTAGGCAAGTTCAACAGCCAGAAAGACCACTGAAGTACCCTAACAAGAGGATTACTGGCCTCAAACAGTTGCCCCATGCAACAAGACTGAAAGTAACCCAATCTGTACTCTGTTGCATACTGTCTACTCAGGAGATCTCTGCCCAACAGACAGGTCCATGTCATGGCTACACTCAGATCTATACTGAGTTACAGCCCAATGGCACTAAATATACAGACCCAACTGATATTGCCAGCATCCTGGTAGATAGGATCACTGTTAACTGTACCACTCTCTCACCCATGAAAGAGCACACCTCTATAATGGAAGACTGCAAGGTTGCTGTCATCATGGCTGCACAGGTAAAAAACTCTCTCCAAAGCCAGTATCACAGCAGCCATGAGACCAGATAACTTCACAGGCTGTGTTCCACACAAACCACAGAATGAACAGTCACCACACTGATGTACCATGTGCAGTCATAGCCTCACCTCATGCTTTGTGCCTGTTGAATGGTGCACAGTGACGGTTATCCCACTACACAAGGGTGGAGACAACACGGACCCCAGGAACTAGTGCCCCATTAGCCTGATGAGCCCGATCTTCAAGGCCATGGAATGTATCATCATACAACATATAAACAATTACATTTGTAATCCCCAAACCCTGGACCATAACCATGTTGGGTTTGCAAAATGCAGATCATGACACCTAAACCTGATAGATGACACTGAAGCAGTCAACAGAACTGTCGACAAGGGTAAGGTGGTTCACACAGCCTATGTTGATCCTGCCACAGCTTACAACACCACCCCACACTCTGAAAATATAGATAAACCCACTAAACTAGGTATAAATTGTTATGTCACAAGATGGGTTGCCAACAGGCTTACTGATGGAACACACACTGTGAAAGTAGCAGACTCCAAGTATGACTTTGGACCAGTGATGAGTGCAGTACCACAAGGTCCAGTCCTGTGTCTTGTCCTGTTTAATATCTACTTCCCTGAAGTAAACTTTAACATGGAAGGTCTGTGGCTACAGAAGTTACCAGAGGACTGCAAACTAGGAGCCATAATTGTAAACACTAAAGATGTGGACATCCTACAAAAGGGCCTCACTGAGACAGATGGCTGTTGTCAAAGTCATGGGCTCTAGCTCAATGGCAAAAGGTGCATTGTCATCCCCTTTGTTAAAACCTCTGTAGCCAAGAACTGCAACATAGGTGGTAGTATACTTAACACTGACAGTGTGACAAGGGACCTTGGGTCACAGGTGTACACTGGACACAAGTGTGATAATCACATCCCCACAGTAGTCAGGAAACCCTGCTATGTGGCACACAACATCACAAAATGTGTCTCATGTAGGACAGAAGAGGACATGGTTCCCCACTACTCATCACTTACTAGAACTATAATAGAGTACAACACCACTTTTGCTATGTACCTCACAAGACAACTACAACAACTGTAAAGCCTGCAGCAATACCTCACAAAGAGCATTAGTGGCCAGAAATACATGCCATACACAGACCATCTCATAATGCTCCATATGTACTCCCTTGCATATCACATACTCAGATGTGTTAACTGCCTAACATAAAAAGCTATGTCAAATGCAGAGTTGTTGGACATGCTCCACGTAAAACACTTACAATCCCTCTGACCTTCGGACCCAAAACCACGAGTGAAATACAAAAGGAAGGTGTGTACCCATTTACCGTATGGATACCCACACCTTCAGGTTAGTGGCACAACATGAGGCCTTGGAGATCACATTGGGCAAAGCTGCTCATCAGATTGTAGCCTGCTACAGATCACCTACCTTGTCACAGGAACCTCACTCAGTATTCCTGAGAACAGTGGAAAATATAGAGGTCCTATCAAACACCAGTATATGAGGTGATTACAACTACCCAAACAGTGAGTGGGAGAATTATTTGTGTACATAATCCTTTGCCCAATGTTTCCTAGAGTTTAAAAGCTCTAACACCCTGGAACAGCAGGTCACCATGCCCACTAGAGGTGACACCATACTGGACATGATCATCACCAACATGGGGTACCAGTGTTCCACAACAGAGATAAAGCCCTTGCTGGTAATATCAGATCATAAAGTAATCACACTGGACATCCACATCCCACCCCCTCACACAGTCAATGAAACCACCGTGAAGACATTTTCAAAAGCAAACTGCACACGTCCCAAGACAAAAGTGGAAAGTTCAAAAGACCTCTCGCTGTAGGATAATGGTATACAATCTGCCGAATCAGTTACAAGTGAATCCTATGACCATCTACAGGGATGCATGGATCGAGACATCACAAATAAAACCAAGATTCACTTCTCCAAAAATAAGAAAACAATCTGGTGGTCATTGCCCATAAAAAAGCTAGACAACAGAAGGAGGAAACTAACACCTGATAGAGCCAACTTCACTAAAGGAAAGGCATCACTGATCATTATAAGGAAGAAGCAAGGCTCGCTCATTAAATAATTCAAGGACACTTTCAAAAGACAAATTGCCAAGGACTGTGGGCTGGATTCATGAAGGCTTGCACGGAGTCTAAGAGTAGAGTAAGACTCCATGCAGCCAACATGTCTGCCGAGCGATCCAGGAACAGCCGGTAGGGGCATGCAACAGAGCTCCTAAAGCGACTCTTACACGGACAGGGCTAGGATATGCAAATTACCTCAATTGCAGGCAAAAGCTATGCAAATGAGGTACATTTGTGATCCAGGAAACCCAAACCTGTCCGAGTAAGATTAGTGTTATTTGCAAAAATGTACTCTGTTGACAACTGAGTACGGTTCTGCAAATAACAAAACGGAGCCCTGACAGCTCCAAAAAAGGGATGCATTCAGTTGAGGAAGCATGTGAATGGCCAAAAATATGGCCATTGGCAATGTTTACCGATGCAAAATAAAAATAAAATAATTTTTTTTTATCCTGATCGCTGATGTTTAAGCGTAGCGCAGCACCGTGCAAACGCGCTGCGCTCTAAAAACCAGAAAAGCAATAATTAAAATCCACAAATGTGGATTTTATTGTAATTCTTAAGATACAATGCAAGGGAATGGCAGGCCAAAGACAACATGGCTACCGAGTAGAGGTTGCTAAGGGGGGAAGCTCAGTCTAAGAGATGTAACCAAGCATTAGTAGGCAATCATATGCAAATGAGGGTAAGGATAGTGAATCCCAAGTTTACATAGCAAAAGAGCACAGTCAGTGGAGAGTAGGAGTAGGATAAGGGGAGTATCAGAGTAGAAGATAGGTGACATCACGAGGGGGGTATGCATGAAAGAAGTGAAGCTCATTGGAGCAGAGTGGCATGTGTTTGCTGTCAGTTACTCATCACTGGAAGAGGTGTGTCAACAGGTACCCTAGCTAAAGGCAAGAAATTGAAGGTGTATGCCGTGGATAACACTAAAGTTTCTTGTAGAAGTGCTTGCAACATGTTTGCGCGCGGGTGCGCGCCCGTACATCTGAGTAAGACTGTGTGCGTGTGTGTGTGCACCTGTTTGCACACGTTTAAGCCAGAGTAAGCATGTCTAAGGTAATTTAAAGTTGTGTAAGCACGTTTACACCTGTGGGCGCGCGTTTTAGCAAGAATAAGCAAGTTTTAGTCCTTGTAAGCATGTGTGCGTGCGTGTGAGCTGGTGTGAGTGTGTTTGCACTTGTGTGCGTGGCGCTGCCCCCCTGAGGAAACAGAAAGGGAAAAGGAAGCACAACAAATAGTAGGAAGTTAACCAGGGAGTACTAGCAGAGCTAGCAGGTGAAAACAATCAGAATCAGGCAATTACACAGGCAGTACACTAGCCCAGCCCAGCCCAGCACTTTAAACTCAGCAAACAACTTTCCACTATGTCTTTCTCAGAGAAACTGCAACACTGCAGTAAGCTAATAGAAGTGAAAACTGAAAAAGCTGTACTGAGACAAAGAAATGTTAGGGGCTGCCATTGCTGTTATAAGGTGACATATGCAACATGCTGAGGGTGGTGACAATGCGAATGCTGCTGAGCAAACCACAGTGAGGAGACGGAGAAGAGTGTACAGGCCCTGGGTAACCTACCAGGGGTTACATGAGCTGGAGCTAGTGGAGCGCTATAGAGTGGACAGAGACCTCATGCAGCAAATTGTTGAGCTGTGCAGGCCACACCTCACACACAGAACCAACAGAGGAGAACCCATCCCAGTGGAAACCAAGGTATGTGTTGGCCTAAGAATACTAGCAGCAAGTACCTTCCAGAGACCAACTGGTGATATGATGGGGATTTCACAGGCATCAGCATCCAGGGTACTGCACCAGTTCCTGAATGCCATGTCAGCACATGTCAGAGATCATGTATATTTCCCCAATTCCCATGAGGTATTGGCCAGCAATATGCGTCTTTTCCAGCAAATAGCGGAATACCCTGAGGTAGTGGGTGCCATAGACTGCACGCACATATGCATCAAAGCACCAGCTGGTGAGCGGGGTAGGGTCTACTATAACCGCAAGGATTTCACCTCCATCAACTGCCAGGTCATGTGTGATGCCCAGGGCATAATAATGAATGTGTGTGCTGGCTGCCCTGGAAGCTACCATGATTCCCATCTCTGGCATCTGACACAGCTGTACCAGACATTTGCCAATGGGGACATCCCTCATGGTCACCTAATGGGGGATGCTGGATATGCACTTGAGCCGTTGGTGATGACACCCATCAGAAATACACACACACCTGAACAGGAACGCCATAATGAGGCACATGCACAAACACAAAATGTAATTGAGCGTGTGTTTGAGCTGCTCAAGTCACAGTTCCGGTGCCTGGACACATCTGGTGGAGCCTTGCAGTACTCACCAACTACATTTACCCAGATAGTCATGGTATGTGCTATGCTACATAATATGATCCTGCGAAAACTGCTGCAGCAGGAGCAGCATAGGGTCAGGCCGAACAGCCCCCCACCATTGCCAAGACCATCACAGGCACAGCGTGACTCGGAGGAGGAACAACCTGAGCCTGCCCCAGTAGGCAGAAGGAGGCATGCCCAGTATGCTTTGGCCTTGGCAAAGAGTCAGTGTATAGCATATACACTGGCTCAGTAGGAACCCTGGAAATGATACCTCTCTCTGACTCGCGCATATAGTAAAAGGGATGCCTAACTTGACACTACCTGTTAACAAACATGTATAGGGAGTGTAATATGTGCATCCGACATAGGCAGCCCTGCAGCACCACCTGAAACATGATTGCCATGTGTTAAGCAATATAAAGCAGTGCTAAACAGCTTTTACCACTATTTAGTATATGTAATAAAAATTGCACACACTAAGCAGCACAACTTTGGGCAATGTTGAGCAATATTGGGCAGTGTTCAGCAATGTTGGTTAACATTGAGCAATGTTGTGCAAGTTTGGTCAAAGTTGGGCAAAAGCAGGTAAACATGGTCATATTTGCTTTACTGTTCCTTAAGCAGTCTGGTCTGCCCAGTATGAAAATATGAAGCAGTGACAGTCCTCGAACCCAGGATACTGTGCACTATAATCATGGTGCTGAACCACTAAACCATGACAGTATTTCGATGTTCAGCCTGTATGAAGAAATGTTGATAAGTCTATGCAAAGTATCTCATGGAAACCCTGCATGCACAGCATAATCCTTGTCGAGTTATGACACAAAGGTGAGCCCTGCAGTAAGAATTGAACCTGATTTTCAACACACATATAGTATAAATGTTAATATTGGTCATGTTCATACACATCAACAAATGTAGTGGACCTCAGACAGCAACATACTGAAAGGTCACACTGGGCATGCTCACACACTCGAATAAATGAGACAAATGTCAGGCAACAAAACACTGAAAGACCGAACTGGGCATGCTCACACACTTAGGCCATGTCTGAGTACAGCAGTGGGCCACACATATCTGGAAATTGCATGTGTTAACCCAGGAACCTCTCACTATTCACCAATCCACCTTGTGCACACAGTTATATGACAACAGACACATATATAATATAGTGGAACCCTGTCATAATCAAATATGTTCTGCAGATACTTAGGTTGTTCATAGAAAGTGGGAAAGCAAAGAAGAAACAAAACCTTCAATCAGTATCATCAATAAACAATGTGCATCCTGAACATTATCATAGGTTCAGAGGTTTATACTAGGCTATCTGCCCTAGGGCATGTATAAGCCTAGCCAGAGTGTGTTTGGCTTTTGCAACCCTGTTAGATTAGTAGACTGTGCCTGTGAATAGTCGTTCACACAAGATAGCCCATTTACGTTTAGTTTATTGTGCCTCTGTTTACTAGGGACTCAGAAGATATTTCAGGGGTAAACATACGATCACCCATCCACTTGTCAAGATGTCTCCTGTAGGTGGTCAGTGGGGGGGCTCTGCGTATGCGGGACTGGGATCTCATTCCAGAGTGAGTGGAGCCTCTGGGATAGGAATCTGTCCCTCCAGCATGTCTTATAAATATTTGTGCTGAGGTTTACGTCCCTGGAGCATGTAGGTCTAAGGGATTTGGATATCCTGAGGTGGAGCATGTCCATTAATTCTGGGTTGGACATGACTTTAAACAATAGGCACAGATCATATCTGAGTAGGTGGTAAGCGACTGAGTAGAGCTGGAGTTACTTTAGCCAAACTGCGCAGGGCATCTGCGTGAGTCCCTAGATCTACTTGGTGAGGTACTTTTGTGGCCATTACAGTTGTTGCAGGTGTTGGGTAAGGTACATCCCAAATGGGGCATTGTATCCAAGCATGGGCCTGATGAGTATAGGGGCACAATGACTTCACTTGATCTAGATGTGAAACCTTATGGGATAAGGTGGGCTATATAGAAGATCTGTCTAACCACTTTGGCAACATGATTGTCAAAGGTGAGAGTACTAACTACTCGTGTCCCCAAATCCCTAATAGCTCCTACCATACGTAATGGATTAGCACCTATGTGGTAATGTGTGGGCACGTTGTTATTCCAAAAGGGGATGACTATGCATCTAATGGCATTTAGCTGTAGGCCATGGCTCTGGCACCAGTTTTCCATCTCTGTGAGACCCTTTTTGAGGATGCTTGTGCCAGCTGGAGAGTTGATTATGGCACCCATTTTGCAGTCATCTGCGAACATGGTCAGCCATATTCCTCCTGTGTTAGCCTGTACGTCAGAGAAATATATACTGAACAAGAGAGGTCCCAGGACTGAGCCTTGTGGGATGCCACGTGTAACTGGTGTATAGTCAGACATGGCATCTGCAATACTGACCATGTGGGTGCTATCCCTGATCCAGTTAGCAATCCATCTTGTGACATATGTGTCGATATCGAAGCTGGTGAGCTTATGTATAATGCCCGAGTGGGGTATTGTGTTGAAGTGTTTTGCGAGGTCCAGGTAGGCTGTGTTGACAACCTTCTCTATGTCTATGGACCTGGTAACTGTTTAATGAAGTCGAACAGGTTCAAGCGGCAAGATCTGCCCACAACAAAGCCGAATTGTATAGGATCCAGTGTCTGCAGGTTCCCGATGTCTATGTGTATGAGTTCCATGATGATACGCTCCATAGCTTTGCAGACCAGGCTAGTTAGGCTTATAAGGCGATATTGTCCGGGGTCCATTGTGGCACCACCTCTGTGGAGCGGGACCACTGTTGCTGTATGCCAATCCTTGGGTACATATCCTGTAGTAACTCTGATATTGAACAATGACTTAATGTGAGGGTTATGTTCGTCATGAAGCTCATGTAAGATGCAGGCCGGGACACCGTCCAGTCCCATTGATGCTATGTTGTCTGCTTTGGAGAGGGCAGCACTCACCTGTTCATCTGTGATGTCAGGGAGGCTATACTCTGTTGTGATGGACATTTGCTCTTTAGGGGGGATTAGGGGGTGACATTGTCACTGAACCTGTTTGCCAGGATATTGGCAATGTCTGTGGGTTCAGTGTATGTTTTGTCATTATGCAGTAACTCACAGCATATCTGTGAGTTTCCACCCAGGTTCCTGACATAACTAAAGAAGGCCTTGTGATTGTCCTTAGTGTCTGGTGCAAGTTTCCGTTAGAAGCGGGCCTTAGATGAATTCATGAGTGATCGTAGCTTTTTTCTAGTACTGATCAGAGATGCCTTCCCTTTTTGGGATTGTGCTCTATCATGTAGTAGCCTTCTCATTTTGTTGCATAGCTTATTAATGGCTGGGGTCCACCAGACAGGTCCCCTGCCTTTGGAGGAGTGAGTCTTGTTGTTATTTGGGATAGCACGATCCATACATTCCAGTAGGTGTCCATAGAATACGTTTGTAAAGGATTCAGTGGTCTGAGCCATATTTTCCACTGTCCCAGGGTCTTTGAAGGATACCACCTTGGTTTGGAGAAATGTGACATTTGCTTTTGAGAAGTTCTTCACCGTGATTACCTAGGATGGGGGTGGGGAAGGGATATGGATGTCCAGTGAGATAAATGTACGGTCTGACTTTACCAATGAGGGGGATACCTCTGGTGTGGAACATAGAGTCCCCATGTTGGTGATGATCAGGTCCAGTATGTTTTTCCCTCTTGTGGGTGTGGTGACCAGTTGTGCCATAGCATTTGAGTTTATAAATTCTTGCAACTGTTGCGTGAGGGTGTTGGGGCTTGAGTAGTATTCCCAGTCAATGTATGGGTAGTTGAAGTCACTCAATATAATGGTGTTTGGAGAGACCTTCGTATTCTTCAGTGTTCCCAGGAATATCGAGTGGTGTTCCTGAGTTCAGGAGGGTGGTCTGTAGCAGGCTGCAAACTGAAAGGCAGTTTTGCCCACTGTTAGTTGCACATGTATGGTCTCCGATGCTTCGTGCAGTGCTACTAACCTGGAGGTGTGTGTATCTGTGATGTATTTGGATACTCCCTCTATTTTTGTTGGCAGGTCTGAGTCTTGTGGCCAAAAAGCATGGTATGAAGTATAACCTGGTAGTGCTGGTGTGCTTTTGGGACCCTGAACCAGATGTCTGTTACTGCACAGATATCGACATTCTCCATACCGAGGAGAGTCCTGAGTGCATACATTCTGAGAGTTAGACATCTGGTATTGAGCAGCATTACCCTTAGTTTCTTTTACCTTGTAACGTCTATGGAGGTGGGTTTGTCTTTTGAGCCTTGCTTAAAAAAGCCACTATGGGGGTGGCAAGAGCTTTAGCCATTATTCGAAAGTCTAGGGTGACAGATGCAAGCCATCCATAGCGAAGCTATGTGGCATGTTGAGCATGTCATCCCAGGCTGACAGACACTGGATCCCCTTTGAATGACACCAATATGGTAGCCAGCTGTTAAAAGTGATCAGTTTGTCTGTATACTGTGACATCATTCTTGGTGAGGGTAAGATGCTACACAAGGTCAGGGTCATACTGACCTGGGCTACCTGATCAGAGATCTCCTCTATGTCTCTTGTCATCTAGTCCAGGGAGGAACGTCTGAGAGTTATTCACACCAGCATGGACAATGATGGAGCCATATTTGTACTTGCTTTGGAGTGACCTGAGTGCATGTGTTATCTGGTTGATCCTGGCACCTGACAGACAGCTCAAAGTGACCTTCTCCTTGTTCAGCCTGGTGAGTGGGACGTCAGTGTGTTTGACAATAAGAGTCACCTATTACATGTGTGTTGTTTAGCCCTAAGGGCAGTGACTGTGTGGCACACTGACTTTGTGAACTATGTGATATGTGGGTATTATTGTGGGGTAGCAGTTGTTTGGGTGTCTGCTTTGGAGGTCTCTGCTGCTTAGGCAGAGTTTATTTAGAGGCTCCGAGTATGTTTTTGTGTGGTAATGAATTTTGTTTGCTGTCGCTATAGGTCTATGTGAGACTGGATTTGTGGTATGTGTGGTTACCTTCACCACCTGATAGACTGTACAAGTCATGGGTCGAGAGAGCTCAGCCTCCTGTTTGTCTATATAGTTGCATCTCTCACATATACCTGAGTTTGTTGGGAGGAGGAGAGGGTTGTCTGTGTACATAAGGCAGTTGTAACATTGCATCAAAATTCCAATATTCACCAGCTGGACTGGAGAGTACACACGAAACCTACCTTTGGACATGCCAGGATATTATGATGACATACTCTATTGACTGATCACAAAGGATCAGTAGGGTGTTAAGTGTGTAAAAGAGTATAACAGGGGTTTAGTGGTCAGGTTTGTCTGTGTTTTGGAAAGATTATCTGCGAAGGAGTCCAGACAGAACCATGACACCTCCTAAGCTATGTCATAAATAGCAATGTACACTCATATATGTCCTGAGTCAGGGCCAACTGTACCTGACTGACAATGCCGACATCCTGTCAGACAGGCCCATATATATATACATACCCACCTCCCACTGACAAAAGGCCCTATCATCATACCAGGAGATATCACATGTAGAATGGGTAAACAGCTCCTCCCAAAGCAGAAAACATGGCATCAATTGGATTACATTGTTTCCCTATATGTGTCATAAGTGAACTACAGAACGAACAGACCCTGCACCTGAACAGTCTGTTGAGCCTCACCCTCTCTACAGGATCTGAAACTGTTGAATGTGTTACAGCAACATATGGCACACCCCACAAGTGTTGGGGCACAACAGACCATGGAAATTATAGTCCTATAAGCCTATGAAGTCTGAACTGCAAGGCCATGGAGTCCATCATGATTGAAGTCATAAACAGAGCTATTGGAAGCCGACAAACACACAACCCTACCAACTGTGGTATGTTCATGGGCAGATCATGGTTCCCAAACCTGCTAGACTGTTTGCAAGGCAGTCACCCCGGACATACATCACTGAAAGGAGCTACACATGTCCCACATAGACTTTGAATAGCCCTTTATCAACATCCCAGACACATGTCGTATCCACAAAATCAACAATTTGTGCATAAATATGTATTGTCATATGAAGGAATGGCAATTTGTCCACAGATAGATCACACAAGCTAAGAATTGTGGAGTCCTGTTCAAGCTGTTAACACCTGCTGACCCACATGGTTCATTCCTGGGATTGCATAAAACAAAGTGCACACACATTACCAAATCCAGTCTAATGATGTCAGCATCCTACAAATATAGCAGGAGAAAAGAAACCACCCAGTAATGCATACAGCGTGTTGTATTAATGCGTATCTCCCTAATATCATAGTATAGTTAGGTAGGGGTTTGAATCCTGCAATTAACTGAGTGATTGTGTGTGTGTGTGATTTCTTTTGAGAGGAGTGGCCTTTTTGGAGACTGTGAAAAGACATTAAAAGAGGTGAATTCCTCTTTGGCAAGTCTGATGATGTCAGTATCCCACAAATACAGCAGTGGAAATAAAAACTCATAGTAAAGCATATAGCGCATTGTGTTAATGCGTATCTCTCTAGTAGCAAAACATAATTAGATAGGGGTTGGAATCCTGCAATTGCTGAGTGCATGTGTGTAACACTGTAAATCAATGTGTTGTAGGTTTTGCTTTTACTACTGTATGACATATCAGTAAAACAACAGTATGTGCATTGCACACTTCAGGTATCTGTGTGGCAAATACACATATGTACATGTGACCTCAATTGGTAACTGTGTGGCAAAGACATATATGTACATGTGACCTCAATCACTTCATAGGTGTGAAGCCTGCTTTCTACATGAATACATCTGTTACCATTGACAGTTGGTGCTGCTGCTTCTCAGACCGTAGGTCACATATGTATGTATGTATGTGACAAGGCCAGCCACTGTAGTGATCTGTGCCCTAGGTCATCTGTGTCACACACACACATGACAGTTTCTACAGAATAGTGTGAGTGAGGGTTCATGCCTGAGGCATATTCCAGACATGTTCAAACACAACACAGTCTGTCAATAATGGGCATTCATTATAGGTGTACAACAACTCTGTGGATATGCATACAGACCCCTTATTGCTTATGTGATACATTGAGGGACATCAGCATACCTTTAGGAATGTGAATATCAAAGGACAGATGACATCACATGTGGCTGTATGTAAACATCAGTACCCCTGCTACATGTTGTGGGCTACTACCAATGTGGTACTGTCAGGATACTATGTATAGTAAATGTGGATGACTATGCTATAGTTGGCTTATAGCTTCACAGTATGGGTTGGTCAACAGGTATCTGTCTGTATGATCTGTATGATACCCTTGTGGAGGATAAGTGTCTAATCCGGAGAATGCATTGTAGGCCACTGTATGCATTACCAGATGTGGACGGACATATCTCTAGTGTGTCTGCTTGTACCTAGGATGGCCACATGCCAAACAGGAGTGGTCACGGGAATGTGTGGCGGTCAATACCACTGGTAACTGGTATAGTATAGTACCGGAAGGATTCAAATGCTACTGTGTATCCTACAGCTGTGTGTCAGTTGTCAAGACATCATCTAATGATTGGTTAAAATCAGGCTGTTGAGGTTATGTACACTACCAGAATGCAAACCAATGACCGATATTAACAGTATCACCCACAGCATAGTGTCAAACCATGTCATACACACATGTGTACCCAAGTTGTAACATATGTGTAGCAAAATGCATACTGGCCACCAATAGGAAATATGAAGTCTTAACACTGTGTAATACAGGGCATGTCACCGTTCCCATGTGTCCACCATGCACGTACATGCAGACAGTGCACCTCTACCATGTTCACAAATGTACACCTGCAAATCTGTACTGCACACATCATGCACGTACCGTCCACTCACCAACACATGCTGCCAGTACCACACACATCAGTTCAGTGGCACATGGGCGGACTATCCATGTTTGGAATTAACACTGGTGTAAACAATACTACATTGATAATCATAGCTTTGATGCATCATACCTACTCAGATATAACTACAAGGATATCATTACACTTTACTGTTGACAACATGCTAACATTGCTACACTGCTGTTAGGTCACCCTGTGCATCACCATCATGTTAGCCTGTTCCTGCATCAATGTCACGGATGACAGGAGGTGGCACAGTTTCATCATATGCACAGGGTGTGTTATTGGTTTGCCAGTGCCTAACATTGACCCATCCAATCGACATGTATGTGTGTGTGTGTGTGTGTGTGTGTGTGTGTGTGTGTGTGTGTGTGTGTGTGTGTGAGGGACAACAGTACAGTATGGGTCAGTGTTGATGTAATGTGTGTGTGTATGTGCTAGCCCTAGGTGCTGGATTTATGTGTGTGTGTGTCTGCATGCACACAGTTCCCCCTTGTGGCTGCCAAATACAAGAGGTTGTGGGACAGCCACAGACTGTACCTGCCAGGCTATACAGATCACTGTCTCTGGCCATGGACACAGTACCTGTGCCTGGCAGGGGTGACACGGACAGTATCAGTTACTAAGCCAGACTGGGTACTATCATCAGAGGCAAAGGGATGTTGACTGGACCCATGTCCCTGCTGGGACTGGCCCGAGCCATGAGCATGTGGTCATCTAGGACAGTCTACTGACAGCCCAGCCCCAACATTGCTGGGGCTGGTACTGCCACTACAGGAGTGGCTGGGACTTGTGTGTTGTCTGCGACGACTGCCAGCTGATGATGTTGCTGGCATACGCCCACGTCGACGTCTCAGCCGTCCTGCACTGTCCTGGCACATGGACATTACATTGCGTAGGACATCTAGTGTCTCCCTCCAATGTCTATCAATGACCTCGGTGTAATTACGGATGGCACAGGCAAGGTCACGGATACTGTCATTGATAGCAGTGTTATGAGCCCTCTGTGCCCTTAGTCTCTGCCTGGTGTGCCGTTTCATACGTGCCTTTGCCTACATTACAGCCCAGAACATACCTGCGGTTGTGAGACCTGTGGGGGCACGTCTGCCAGGGGCATTACGACCAGCAGTGCTCCCACAAGAACCCCTGGACATATGCCTATGTGGTACCATTCCAGGTGTCTGGACATATGCCTATGTGGTACCATTCCAGGTGTCTGGGCATGGCTGCTGTGTGGGGTTGCATGTACCATAGATACTACACTATCCTGGTCAATGCCTAATGTATGCTGTTCCTCAGCTAAGGCCATTGGTGTTGAGGGATGTATTGGTATGTGCACATAGATGGGGTGGAAAGCTGTGTACTGTCGATTGGTGGACCAATGACAGACCCTGTCAAACCTGCCTGTGCCACAACACATGTACCATCATGTCCACTATTTGTGGCAGTGACTTCAGGTTCCCTGCTGAACTCATCCAACAATACCTCAGCATCTATGAGAGGGAGACAGGAAACACACTTTATCATCTGTACAGGATGTTAGCACACGTGCACACATGCACACATGCACACATGAACACATGAACACATGCACACATGAACACATGCACGCATGAACACATGCACACATGCATACATGCACACATGAACACATGAACAAATGAGTACATGAACACATAAACGCATGCACACATGCACACATGAACACATGCACACATGAACACATGCACACATGCAAACATGCACACATGCACACATGAACACATGAACACATGAGCACATGAACACATGAACACATGCACGCATGCACACATGCACACATGAACACATGCACACATGAACACATGAGCACATGAACACATGCACACATGCACACAAATACACTACTCAGTCAAGTTGACACACACACACACACACACACACACACACACACACACACACACACCAACAGCAATATGGAACATATTCATTAGTGGTTGATGGTGGTGTACAGTATCACAAGCCAAAGAGTCCTATCACACGTGTCAGCATCCAGGATGTGTGTTGCTCAACAGCATGCAGTGCGAGTGTAGTGAGTCCTTGTTGATAACAGTATACATGTCGTTGATGCATGTGTGTTGTTCAATGATTGGCCTCACCCTGGAACACAATGTGTACATGGATACAACATTGCAGTGCAAGTCTGAAACACTTTCCAATGTCCTGTGCACCATCACTCATAGGCATACATACCATGGCCAGATGCACACAACTGTCAGGTGTATAGCAATGAATGCTATGTGTAGTACTGTAGTTACTGTAACTGGATGTAGTGTAGTACCATGAGCCATCATCAGGCTGCATCTTGTGGTCACTCAAGGCCACTAATGTATGTCACACTGGCAACTATCTTGCTGTACCTGACCTGCACCAATTTGGCTACATTAACCATTTCACAGCCAGTTGTTACATGGGTATGTAAGGTGTTCAATAGGGAGCATTGCCTAACATGACTGTGTTGTGTGTTGAAGCATGTCACACTGCCCCATGATAGGCCACTACCCCTCAGGTATAGTATGTGTGCTGTGTTGATGACATTTGGAATACTGGAGTATGACCTTACAGCAGGTGTCTACATACGTCATGTGTATCATATTAACACTTACTGCATATGACAAAGTGGTGTATGTTGTGTGCATGTGTATTGACTCTGCCTATACAATGTCCACTACAGTGTACCACAACTGGTTGGGATGCTCTGTGTATTGCATGTGTTTGAGGCAGCTACTCATGTTACCGGGATGTGCATAGTCCCACAGAGAACATGCAGTGCATGCACTATGTGTAGGTGTTTAACATGTGCATATGGCCTACAACTCTCCTATGACATGCACATGTTATATGCTATATTAAATGTAGAACACTCACCAGCATGGGTCTGCTGTCTTGCTATCACACCAGAGGGACCTGCAAGGATATGAGACAGTTTGTCAGTGTCAACAGCTATGGCATTGCTGCTGTGAGTTTGCAATTTTACAGTAGTACAAGTGGTGACAGTCACAGGCATACAGATTATGTCCCAAATTATCAGTATTGCATGACACCAGGCTCCACATCTTCTGAATACACAGTACACATCTGATAAATGCATGTACTAACAATTGAGCTAACAATAGTCTACAGATACGCCATGTTACCTGCACGCTCTGTATCGACGTGCTGGGTGAGTCCGGCCTCCATGATGACACAGGTCTGTTGTACTGTTTGGCCAGGAGCCACCATGCTGAGGAGCAGCTCTTCCACTCTGGTGAGGGGGGGATGTGTTGCTGCAACACCACCTGTGATAAGCTGTTGTCTGTGGACATTGGAGGCATACTGCCGGACATGTCTGATTAAATCACTGCAGTGATGGTGTACCTGCTCATAAGTCTGGTTATGCATGCCTACATCATTCACCTGATGGACAACATCCTGTCACAGTGCAGTGCGGCCATGCTGGTCCTGGCTGGTTCGGGAGAACAGCAGGTTGTGATGATGTATCAGGGCATCTACGATGACTTCCTCCTCCTCAGGGGAATAAGCAGGTTTCCTGTTGTGAGACATGTCCCTGGAAGACAATAAAACAGTAATTGTGAGCAAGTCATGTGGCACACTTAACATTCTCAAGTACAGACATCAATGAAATGCCATATATAGCAACCTATTGGCTGTCAGTAGATACATACTTTTAATACCACATATGACTGCTCAGCCCACAACTGCCTGACAGTGTCTGGCACATACTATATACCAAACCATGTTCTGCACAGCAACAAAGTGAAACCAGCATGTAAGACTATACAACAGTATATGGCACACTGTATGTGACACAATGCACCACCTAGCCACATGAGGTGTATATGAAGCTAATGCATACAGACATCTGCCATCCAGCCACATAACACAAGCACTCAGGTCACTCCAAGGCAAGTACAAATATGACTCAGTCATTGTCCATGCTGGTGTGAATGACCTGAGACGTACTTCCCTGGACTACATGAAAAGAGACATAAAGGAGCTCTCTGAGCATGTAGCCCAGGCCGGTATGACCCTGACCTTGAGTAGCATCTTACCCTCACCAAGAATGATGCCACAATATGAAGACAAGATGATCAATTTCAACAATTGGCTTAAGTACTGGTGTCATTCAAAGGGGATCCAATGCCTGTCAGCTTGGGGTGATATGCTCGACAAGCTACGATGCTTCACTAGGGACAGCTTGCACCTGTCACCCCTGGGCTTTTGGATATTGGCAAAGGCTCTTGCTACCCCCATAGTGCCTTTTTTAGGCAAGGCTCAAAAGACAAACCCACCTCCATAGGTATCACAAGGGATAAGAAACTAAGAGTAATGCTACTCAATGCCAGAAGTCTAAACCTCAAGATGCATGCACTCGAAACTCTCCTTAGCATGGAGAACATTGATATATGTGCAGTAACAGAAACCTGGTTCAGGGCTCCCGAGAGCACCCCAGCACTACCAGGTTATACCTCAAACCATGCTTTTTGGCCGCAAAACTTAGACCAAACCACAAAAGGAGGGGGAGTATCGATATTCATCAAAGATACCCACACCTCCAGGTTGGTGGCAAAGCACGAAGCATCAGAGACTATCCATGTGCAACTAACAGTGGGTAAAACTGCCTTCCAGTTTATAGCCTGCTACAGACCACCCTCCCAAACGCAGGAACCCCACTCGGTCTTCCTGAGAACACTGGAAAATATGAAGGTCTCTCCAAACACCATTATATTGGGTGCCTTCAACTACCCAAACATAGACTGGGAGCATTACTCTAGCTCCAACACCCTAGCCCAAAGGTTCCTAGAATTTATAAACTCAAATGCTATGGAACAACTTGTTACCACTCCCACAAGAGGGGAAAACATACTGGACCTGATCATCACCAACATGGGGACTCTATGCTCCAGACCAGAAGTGTATCCCTCACTGGTAAGATCAGACCATAAACTAATCTCACTGGATATTCACATCCCGACCCCACCCCCTGCCCAGAAAACCACAGTGAAAAACTTCTTTAAAGCAAATTTCACATTCCTCAAAACTGAGGTGGAATCCTTCAAAGCCCCCGGGCCTGTGGAAAATACAGCCCATACCCCAGAATCCTTTATAAACACATTCTTTGAACACCTTCAGGAATGCATGGATCATGCGATCCCAAATAAAACCAAGACCCAATCCTCCAAAGGCAGACGTCCTGTCTGGTGGACCCCAGCCATAAACAAACTATACAATAGAAGGAGGAAGCTACTAAATGATAGAGCAAAATCCCAAAAAGGGAAGGCATCACTGATCAGTATTAGCAAAAAACTACAGGCACACATAACATTGTCTAAGGCCAGCTTTGAGAGAAAAATTGCACAGGACACTAAGGATAATCACAAGGCTTTCTTTAGTTATGTTAGGAACCTGGGTGGTAATTCCCAGATATGCTCAGAATTAGTCCAAAATGAAAAAAATACACCGAACCCACAGACATTGCCAACATCCTAGCTGACAGGTTCAGCGCAAACTTCTCCCCACCAAAAGGGCAAATATCTATCCCAGCAGAGTGCTGCCCCCCTGACATCTCAGATGCTCAGGTAGGAGCCGCCCTCTCCAAAGCAAAAAAACACAGCATCAATGGGACCAGATGGTGTCCTGGGTTGCGTCCTACATAAACTCCAAGAAGAGCTAAACCCAAACATAAAACTACTGTTCAATCTCAGCTTTACTACAGGATATGTGCCCAAAGAGTGGCGTACAGCAACAGTGGTCCCTCTCCATAAAGGTGGTGCCTCAACAGATCCTGGAAACTATCGCCCCATAAGCCTGACTAGCTTGGTCTGCAAAGCTATGGAAAGGATCATCATGGACCTCATAAATAAAGATATTGGGGACCTACAAACACTGGATCCTACCTAGTTCGGCTTTGTTAAGGGCAGATCCTGCCTCTTAAACCTGGTTGATTTCTTGAAACAGTCACTAAGGCCATTGACGAGGGGAAGGTGGTCCACACAGCCTACCTAGACCTCGCAAAAGCCTTCGATACAATACCTCACTCGGGCATTATAGATAAGCTCACCAGCTTAAATATAAACCCCTATGTCACTAGATGGATTGCAAACTGGCTCAAGGACAGAACCCACATGGTTAGAATTGCTGGAGCCATGTCAGACTCCAAACCAGCTACAAGTGGTGTCCCACAAGGCTCAGTCCTGGGACCTCTCTTGTTTGGTATATATTTCTCGGAGGTACAGGCCAACACGGAAGGACTGTGGCTGACCAAGTTCGCAGATGACTGCAAACTGGGCGCCATAATCGACTCTCCAGCTGACACAAGCATCCTCCAAAAGGGCCTCATAGAAACTGACAACGGGTGCCAGAGCCATGGCCTCAAGCTAAATGCCAAAAAGTGTATAGTCATCCCCTTTGGCAAAAACAAAGTGCCCACAAATTACCACATAGGTGGTAATCCATTAAGTACAGAAGAAGTAATTAGGGACCTGGGGACCCAAGTTGATAGCAGTCTCTCATTTGACAACCACGTGGCCAAAGTGGTTAGAAAAACATTTTATATAGCCCACCTAATCATGAAGGGATTCACATCTAGATCAGGGAGGTCATCGTGCCTCTTTACTCATCCCTCATCAGGCCCATAATTGAGTACAATGCCTTTGGGATGTACCTTACCAGACACCTGCAGCAACTGGAAAGACCCCAAAAGTACCTCACCAAGAGGATCAAAGGGCTCAAACAGATGCCATATGCTGCCTGGTTAAAGAAACTCCAGCTCTACTCAGTGGCATACCGCCTGTTCAGAGGCGATCTGTGCCTGACGATAAAGCCATGTCCAACCCGAATTAATGAACATGCTGCACCTCAGAAAATCCAAATCCCATTGAGCTACGCCGAGAGACTTGAACCTCAGCACTGAAATAAATAGGACATGCTGGAGGGACAGATTCATAACCCAGAGGCTCCCTTCACTCTGGAATAAAATCCCAGTCCAGGTTAGGCAGAGTCCCTCATTGACTCTGTTCAAGAGGAATCTTGATGAGTGGATGCGAGATCGTAGGTTTACCCCGGGTATCACTTCTGTGTCACTGTTAGACAGAGGCACAGTATACTAACCTTGAAAAAGGGCATAGCAAAATAAATTTAAAATGGGTGGCGAAAGCCAAACACATTCTGGCTAGGCTTATAAATGCCCTAGGGCAGATAGCCTAGTATGAACCTATGAACCTATGAAATGAATATAAAGTACAGTTACAGTACTACCAGTATACCACGCTACTTGTTGATAGCAAACCCCTCAGTAACATATGTGCACATTCATCACTATAGGTGGCAAACTGCTGTACTACACTATACATGTTGCTAGATATGCACTTATATCCTGTGACACACATACCACCGAGGCCATGTTACAGGCATACCCACACACACATCAGACATACCTACAAGACACAAAGGTATGGACACCCAGATTAGTTTTACCTGTGTACCATACAGTACTGTGTGTTAGCACCTACAAAACCTCATGCCTGAGGTATGTAATGTGTGAGGACTACAGGTAACAAACAAAACAGTGTTTCCAAGCAATGTGGATATAAACCATACTGTGCTGTTTAGGACTACAGTTTCAGGTAGTACTACAGTTCATACAGGATTTGTATTCACTAGTGTTAACAATCAATAAGCATACATGTACTGCTTTAGTCTACAATGGCACACTCCAGTCAACACCATGGGACTACATCACACTGTATGCCATACTGCTTTTACTGCCTAGCAATAGCATATGTATCTTTTGCTGGGATTAGAGCTACAACACTACATACCATGATATACACAGTTTCCCACTAGGCTATCACACATATACACATCTTTGACAAATTTGCCTACACATTCTCCATCACACCCACTCAACCTCACATAGCAAGTAATGCAAGAAGTACATGCGTGTGTGTATCGGGTCCTAGGTAGCTAATAGGCTATTATCCGTAGGGCCTATGGAAGCCTAGCCATATGGAACCCTGCCCTTCAACACCCATGTAATGTAGGTTCATGTGCCCCTGTCATGCAGAGCCACAGAGGTGATTCCTGGGTTGTGTTTCCTATCTCACATCCAATCATCATGATTATTCATGGCAACTGCTAATGAGGACCTTCATTTGCTATTGATAGGTAGTTAGTTCCAGAGTATGATATGTGTCTTAAATGATAATATACCACTCCAGCATGTTCTGCCTTTTGACGTTACAAGGTTTAGATCAGTACAGTGTGTAGCTTGTATGGAGTTTCATCTATTTATATGGAGCATGTCCATCACCTGTGGGTTTGGCATAGCTTTGTATGTTAGGCAGAGGTAGCCTCTGGGTAGGCGGTATGCGACACAGTGTAGCTGTGGTTTTGTAAGACAGTCTGCATAGGGCATCTGTTTGAGTCTGGTAATACTCTTTGTGAGGTATGTGTCTGGTGTCTACAGTTGCTGTGGATGTCTTCTGAGGTACATACCAACAGGGCCATTGTACTCTATGATGGGTGTTATGACTGATGAGTAGAGTGGAACACTGACCTCTTTTTCCATGGATGACACACCTTTTCTGATGACATGTGGACCGTACTCAGTTTACATGACTAGTGTGGCACTGTGATTATCAAAAGGGACACTACTGTCCACCTGTATCCCATAGTCGCTTATCACACTTTCGGTGTTGAGTAGACTACCACCTATGTGGTAGCTCATGGGCACAGGATTTTTAACAAAAGGGATGGCAATACATGTACAACATTGAGCTTGAGCGTACATATGAACATCCATTGGTGTACATATAGATATACATATAGGCACATATACAGTACAACTTTCATGGTGGTAATATCAATTATGCAAAGGTTGAGAGGGATACAGTTATGTAATGATATTGCACAGTCTTGTGCAGAATGCATGGAAGATATTCTCAGCCCATGTATCTTTAGCAGGACCCCCTATCTGGAAGACTAAAAACCTAACAAATCATACCCACTGCGTTTAAACACCACATGTCATATGCCAGCACTGTATGCTGTCTTGTTTGACACACACTACAACCTACATATAAATATTTACATAACAACCTGCACCAACATATAAATGTCCATCCTTCACAAACAGTTGCAGTATGTCCCTTGCTCTATGCATATGTTCAGACGCTAATATATCAGACACATATATATATATCTCCATATGTGTGTGCCATACACACACAGGGTCCACACTGTTGTAACTCCATACACCTCACGGATGACCTGTTGGGCTTTGCTACAACATGGACAGTTGTCACATGTGTGCATACAGTAATAATACAGGGAGTATATATAGCTGCAAATGCTACATTACTATACTAGAATGGTACAGCAGTTGTCAATGCTAAGCTACACATTATGTGACTATCATGCATGTCTTACTCTGTCACATCCAAGTTTATATAGGTGTTTGCACTACTCCCCCAAACTGCCATTATACACAGTACTGTACAGGCCATAGATAACATGTGCAGATGTTTGACATATAATGCTGAGCTACATATGTCACAGTTATGTCCCACTGCACTAATTTCTCCATGGCAGTAGTGATGCATGGCATCAGTGCATACATACCTATTGCTGCCACATATGCATGTTTCAGAGTATGTACAGTACTATTCATAAACATCTACTACTTGCCGGTAACTACAAATCTGTTACATACCTGTTTGTCCCTTTCAGGTCCGTCTGTGTATGCTTTGACAATGGTTTTTTTTTATTTATTAAGTAAAGTTTTTTTTTTAAGTTTTATTTTTGGTTATTAATTAAGTTTTTTTTCTTAATTAATATATTTAGGTTATAATTAAGTATATATATATTTGTTACTTAATTAAATATTTCTTTATTAAGTACTACAGTTTGTCACTACTCTCCAGGAGTTCTAGAGTTGCTGATGTGCAATTTAATGATTGTATGTGGGGATAGCAAGTACAATCTGTTTTTATAGGTATCTGCGCATGTGCATGTGATGCCCTCTGCACCAGTTGGTGCCCAGCATTTGGTAAATGCATACAGTCTGCTGTGTGGTGATTGCAGTACTCACTGTCATAGCAACCCAATGCTATAAATTGCTAAGGTATGTAGGTGTAGCCCTTTCAGATTTCCAGAGTGGGGCCCATGCCTGTTTGCTGTGGACACTGTTGTGTAAGTCAGAAGGTTGGTATACGTCTTATAAATGAAGCTAGAGGTGCAGACAGTGATGTACATGTTGTACTCAGACCTGACTGTTGCCACTTCCAGTACAAAGCTATCAGTGTAGAGTTTAACTCACCCCTACAAATGCTTACACAACATTTATGTGACTATGTAGTTTCTTTTCTACTCATATAATTAACTGCCATACAAATGTAGTTATTGAGAAGTATTCTTTTGGCACATGAACTGTTTGTGAACTGTTATACTGTGAATATTAATGTACTCACTTCCGCAGGGTTTGTTTTTTATTGTTGACATTAGCACAGGGTTCTCTGGACAATTCCAGTACTGAGTATGCCTACCTACACCCTTGGTAGACCCTAAACACACAAGTATATTTTAATTGTGGGGGGGGGATGCTTATATACAGAGATCATTATGTATTATTGTGTGAATATTATCTTACTGGACTTAAAGGATTGGTGTGTACCTGTTAGTTTATCAAGGCAGGTGGTCTGTCTGCATAGTTCCCAACTGTGAACCCATCCAGATGGTAGCCAGAAGTTACACTGTTATTCTTTGTCTGTGCAACTCACTGGTGTTTTCAGGTCTGGTACAATGGCATTGTTACAGTCAGTTGCTACCAGTACATGGCTACATCCTTTGGTATTTCTGTGTTGTACTCCTACATAAGGGTATGCTTGTCGAGGTCCTACCAAAGCTATTTGCAGAGTGTGTAACAGCAAAATAGCTTATATGCCTGTGTGTTTGTGCCTCTGCTAGACCTATGAATCACTCAGATACATATTTACATGGAGTCAGGGATAGGTAGTTAAAAGTGAGGTACACCTTACACATAATAGGGACAGTAAGTGTAGACTTGAGTGAAGCAGTGCATAAGGATTAGCACTCCTTTTATGAAGTACAAGCAGTGTCTACTGTTATTATTGTCAGTATTCATTGTGTAATACCCCACCTTTCTGACTGATGTCAGTACTTTTTAGAGGGATTCAGAGGGACACAGCTAAAATATGTTTCACAATCAGGGACATCCCCGTAAAGTAGTCACAGTTAGGAAGTATGGCCTCTGCCCTAATCAGATATGCCACTGTTTGTCCTGCTATGATACTGTGTGGGGGTTGTAAAGTGCCTCTGTAACATTATTTGCTGCTTGAATGGCTGCTTCTCACATCACACTCATGTAATACAATTCCATAACAATTGCTGGTAAAGATACACGAACAAGCTTTGTGTTATGGCCTTCCTATTTTTCCTTTACATTCACTCATTGTAATGCATGATATATTTATTTCAGCACCAAGTTATTGTATGTCTGCTGCGGCTTAGTGGTACTTCATGCAATCTAGGGTGTCCAAGGTCTGGGGTTCGAGACTGACAGAGGTGGTTTATTTTGCTGCTGAGCAGAACAAGGGCCCTGACATAGAGTGACTAAGGCACATTTAAGCAGCTGTAAGCAGGTTTGCGCAGGTTTGCTTGATGCTTAGCAATGCTTAGCTAAGTGCACACATGCGCACACTCGCTTAAACCTGCTTACTACTGCTTAAAAGTGCTTACTCCCACTAACCCCCGCGCTAATTTCTTTGAAAGAAAAGAAAATGGGGAGATAGGAAAGTGGTGAAAAAGGGGGCACAAAGAGGGAAAGACAGTAGGAAAACAAGCTTGGGATGTGCAGGACGGGTGTAGGGAAGGTCCACAGCTGCCCATTTCTTTACCAGCAACAGCTGCGAATATGCAATAAATTTGGAGTGAAATTTGAAACCTTCCACCCCTGGGAGAGGGGTGAGGACAACAAAGTATGTTGTACTGCCAATTATAATTATCAGTTTACATGTCTAGCGGACATGTGTGCGAAATGGGCAGCTATGTATGGGGCATAATTTTTTTGTGGGTACAGATTGCCCTTTTTTTTTTTTCAGGTGAGAGTGGAAAGTGAGGTAGAGGAAGTAGGTATATTTGGGGAGGTAGGTTGGGGAGGTAAACAGACAAGATAAACAAGATGCATACAGGGGCAGAGTATGACACATGGGGTGGGTAAACACAATTGACGGGGATGGATGTTTGGAAATCGCAAGCCCATGAGCCCACAGATGGTAACAGTGGGACTGAGATCCCCACCCATGGGCAGTCACCACTGAACCTTCACAGACCTGAGGGTCGCTGTGCTGGGGGCTGCATAGGAGGGGCAGGCTCACCCATGAGTCATGCCACTCTCGCCTCGAGCTGGCGTAGGGGATCAGTATCTAAACACTGGATCTCCCTATGTACCACAACCCGGACTCTTCGGAGGGTGACAGGTGGCTCTTCTCTGCCCACGCTTGCAGGGGTGCGAGTCCCATCCCCTGCAGCACTTCCACTCGAAGGTGGCACAGGACCAATGGAGGAAGGTAGCTTGGGCTGGGCACCAGACCTGCTGGTGCCAGGTGCAATCGCCAGCTGAGGAGGGACAGGTGGGTCTGCTGGGACCGGCCTCCCCATACGTTCTGTGATTAGGTGTGTTTAATTACAACATAGGCAACAGCATTCCAAATTAGTTGTAACAGCATGCAGTAATATTCCCATTAACCCAACACAACAGGGTTACAACAGTTGAACAGCAAGCATAACACATGCATATATTGAATGACAGTGGACATTCCAACAGCATGCAGGGATGATTGGTGGCAACAGGCCACCAAGATTGTGGTGTTTGAACAGGGCACATGCATCAAAGTAAATGCGGATTTTTATAGAACAATAGGGCATATGTCCCAACAAATGTTTTGAGATTAGACATACCCATTGAGGTGTGGAATTGCATTGTTTATGCACATGGAGTAGGGTGTAAAAAGAAACCTCCATTAACATCTTATAAGTACTTTTACTCTACACTACATTCCTATTGACTGCAGGTGTATATGCCCTACATGTATTATTACACTAGGCAACATGCATTAGATTGTGTAATGGGTTTGACTAGTTCATTATATACCTGACCTATATCTGACATACTAACAGTCCAAGATGCAGATGTTGCTGCTACATAGTTGTATTTTATTTTTATATTTATGTATCTACATATCTGGATGTGTTCACTTGACATTTTGCACTTAATTTACTACAGAACCCTACATTTCATGTAGCACACTCACATTTCTGGGGAACACCTTGACAAGCTACTCATGTGCCAGATTTACCTATACATGACAGCCATTTACCAACTGTTGAGGACTGTGATATGCTTCACAGCTACTGGCACTTCCTTCATCCACTTTATATGGGACTGCACAACTGTGGGTTGACAGCACTTAATACAACAGTACTATTTATTTAATGCAAGAGTACAACAACATTTCAAAGTAAGTGACACAGACACACTCCAAGTATTATACCTTTACTAATTACATTAAACACTCTTTTCTACAGGCTCTCTCCTTTATTTGATATTACAGTGCATAAGGAAGACCTATTCAGGACATATTATACCTTTATTGATAGGTTACAACACTCTTTTTCAGGCTTGCTCACTTATTTTATATGACAGTACATGTAAAGATAGTATTCCAGACTTATTTTACCTTTATTAATGGGCTATTACACTCTATTTCTGGCTCTCTGACTTATGTTATATAACAGTGCATGCAGAGAATTTATTCAGGGCATTTTATAGCTGTATTATTGGGCTACAACACTTTTTACATGCTCTCTTACATATATTATATAACAATACATGCAGAATAATTACTAACCTGCCTGGTGGTGCAGCCTTAGCAGCCTATCTGCATAGGCTTGCTGATTCGCAGCACGGACACCTGCAGCTGTGAAGTAAATGAAGGGATATTGAGACATACCTATCCATTATTTAGACTATATTAGCATGTCTTACATACTGTACTCCATGGCTACCTACTTAGTAGTGGGGCATCTTGCATATGATGGGCCTCCTGGATCCATTGGTTCAGTAGGTCCTGCTTCTGTCTCTTCAGGTGTGCATGGTGGTGACGGACCTGCTCACCAGTCCGAGGGATGCCTGTGGCACTGGTGAGTTCATGAGCCAACTGGTTCCAAGCCTCTCCCTTGGAGCTGGCCCTGCAGGAGTCGAAACTCATGACAATGGACTAGGAGCCAAACCATGTATTTTGACTCCTTGATGCCCCAGCGTTGCGCTTGAAAGCGAGTACCCTCTCCAGCACCAGACATTATAACTGCAGATGGGCGCTACATTCAGTTATGGCAAGTATTCCCGCCTATGGAGCTTAAATATGCCACATTTCCCACACTTTTTGGTGATTGGTCATTTTTGAAAAATCTCGGCTGACTGCAAGACCTGCTTAGCAATGGTTAATCTACCATTTATAAGTATATATATGTTAACAGTGGATGTTTATCCTAAGCTGTCATGGCTTAGTGGTTCAGTACTTTGATTATGGTGCACAGTGTCCTGGGTTCAAACCGTGCCATTGCTTTTTATTTTACTACTGTCCAGACAGGTTAGGGGGTGTGGCTGTGTTTAAGCAACTTTGCTCTATGTTGCTCTACGTTGCCTGATGGTGCGCTGGTTGGCATGACATGCACCTCCACGCAAACTGATTGCACTGGGTAAAGCACTATTTAGCTATGGGCAACTACATTGTGCTGTGTAAAGCGCTGCTTAACTACGGGCAACTATATTGCGCTGGGTAAAGCGCTGCTTAACTACGGGCAACTATATTGCGCTGGATAAAGCATTGCTTATATGTCAGGTTCCTTTATAAATATACATTTTGTTCACTGATACATAGGCCATTTCAATGCTTTTTAGTAATAGTTTAATCATATATGTCAGGAATTATTTCATATACTAATTTTGAACATAAAATAGGAAGGGGAGTGGTGGAACTCGAACCGTGAATGCCTCCTCTTTGCGTGAACGCTCTACCACTATGCTCTTACTATTTGGCGTCATTTGCATAAACATTCCTTATTTTGCTCTTCCAAGTCGAGATTGCTAACTGCAGGTAAGCAATGGGCAAAAATGCGCACACACGTGCAATACGGGCAGCTATATCGGGAATTAGAAAAAAAAAATAATGTTTTACTTTTTATAACTGTGCTGGGGGTTTACAATGTCAGGGCGTGTGGTGTTGGGTACATGGACATTTGAGCGGTTTCACTCTTGTGTGTTGACAGTGGAATTTCACACAAGACAGTAATAGGAAAAACAATGTGTGTTAATCTGTATTATACCACCCTCTGTAAAATTAATAATTAACTGTATTTGAACCCTGCATCACATTGTTCCACAGGGACAGTTATCTGAGATGTGGAATTTAGCCAGTCAGTACTGTCCTGAGTTTTGATTAAAGCATACCATTGCAGGGCATGTTTGTGCTACATAAGGCACCCTAAGCTAATTTTTCCACTTTTTTCTATAGGTAATGAACCATACTTGTGCACTGTCAATCACCACACAAATGCAGATAAAAAATACATATTGAGAATAATTGAAATGTGATCTCTAAAAGTTATTTGAAGAATACATCTTATGCTTTATTTCCTCTCAATTCACTTCATTCAAACCTTGTGCACAAAGAGTTGGACATCTGTCAGATGCATTTTTTGCAGTCATTACTATCCATGATGCTGAGGGCCACACACAAATACCAGGCATATTTGCACTACTGAAAGCAAGCTAAATTAAATGTTTCACTTTTTTGTTAAGCCGTGAAAGTTCATTTTGCACTAACAAGCATGCAAATGCAGAAGGCAATATTTAGTAAAAGCATTCACAAAAATGTTTTGGATTACAATTTGAAGGAACATGAAATGAATCACATTATATACCTAACAATGAGCATAGCTACTACTGCATTTCACAGACACAGTCGGCCTTCTCTCATCTCCTTACCACATCACTACTATCATTTATGTTTTACAATATCAGGACTTTAACTAATGCCATGGGAACAGCAAAGGGGATAGGGAACAGCAAAAATGCTTTTGTGTTTCACACAGCACACGCAATGCTGACATAATTTGAAATTACATATCTGTCTATTTTTAGTCAATCCTGACCTTACTTCAGTTTCCTACCTCAACACATTCACACACTAAAATGAGTGTCAAATTTTTATTATGACCTCCTTCAGTAAAATGATCTGTGAACAGGTTTTGAACCCTGCATCACCTGAAAGCTTTCTCTTTGCTCAATATATTTGCACATTACGCCACAGGGATAAATGTATAACTTGAATTTCTTCACTCAGTGCTGTCCATAATGCTGAGGAAAGAGCAACAATGCCAGTCTCAAATGCGCTGTTGATGGCATTCCAAATTAAAGTTGTTAGGATTTAACTTGGGAGGCGAAATGTCATTCACTGCTACTGACTGCTGCTAGACAATTAAGCTCAATACCAAACAACATGCAAACAATCAAGGAAAAAATGACACATTTTGAAACAAGCATTTTAAATGTACATTTCTGATGTTTCATCAACTTTATCTTGCAACAGGAACCTGCATGGATTTGATCCATCAAACCAGAATATTAAGAACAATCATTTAAAATTATTTCTCATATTTGCCACAGACAAAGGCATATACTAGCAATGATAAAAAGTGTTTAGATGTACTCAAAATTTGATGCTGTGTTAAGACACATTGAAAGTGCAACAGAAACAAGTTATAAAAGCTGTTCTTTCTCATTTGCCAGCAAATGTCTGGATGACTGGGATATTGGCAGCAGTTAGGATATCCATGTAACCACACAATATTAAACAAAGAATGCAAACACTGCAGATGTATTCCTCTCTTTCTTTATGCCTCATTCCCTTATTTATGCTTTCCCAAGAGCAATATTGTCTCATTTTTATTCTATATGGCATTTATATTGACAGTTAATTTACTTCCATGAATATGTATAACTTTTATCAGTAAGAGCAGTAACTGTGGTTATTAAAACACCACTTTAAAATGCTGCTCTCATAACTCAATTAATATACTTTTAAATTTTTGGTAAGTCTCTTCTCCATGATACACCCTCATTAAGCATACATCAAAGAGGACAAACTGTGAAACACTAATTGTTCATGTAATCTGAGTAATCACAGACAACTGCAAGCTATTATCAGGTAATAAATGCTCATCCTTACAGTACTACGGTGTGGGCATGAAATCATTTAGGTCCTTCCACCATGTTAACCTTCCCTGCAAATGCTAATGATTTAACACCTCATTTGCATAGCCACAGTGCTAACAGGGGTTACTCTGCACTATTTAAAGTTAATTGTGTAGACAATGCACTTGTTTTGTAGTGGGGAGACTGTCTGGATCCAGAGAGTTCAATACTCTTAAATACACACAATGTTTGAAGGGTCTATTTTACGTGATCAAATGATTAGGTGATCGAACACCTAAACGTTGACCACGTAATATCAAATTGCAAAACAGCGAATGCCACTGGGAAAACGTTACAGTCGGCCACAAAAAAAATAAATAAATAACTTTACAGACAAACTAAGTGGGGGGTTTCACCCCCCACACCTCCCAACTAAATATACCAACTCTGAGATCGCTCCACAGTGGAGAAAATGGCAAAATGGAGCAAACGGCCAAGGGAAATCTTTCCTTGCATTAAACTGGCCATTCACTGTTTTTTGCTTTCGATATTATGTGGTTGATGATTAGGTGTTCGATCAGCTAATCATTTGATCACATAATATAGACCCCATTTGGAGATTTGTCTACTATCTACACTGCATTCTTGTCAAGATATGTCACTATTTCTTCCACAATGCTTTTATTGTAAGATTAAGGATGAACTGTAATGCCCAGACCAAAGTATTTATTTATTTATTTTTCCTGCTTTTTTATCATTTACTTTTGGTATAGCCCATGCATATTACTTATGTCTGCATTACAAAAAGGTTGCTACAGACTGCTACCTCAACTATATTTTGTAGCTTTTCTTCTCTTGGAATTTGAAACGTTATTGCAGATGAGTATAATATAATTTCATAGCAAGGTCATGTATTTTTACATGTATTAGCATAAAGAAATGTGTTACATTTATGATATCTACCTGGCTGCTCTCCACAACCATGGAGAGGACACTATAATAGTTTTCTACATTTCTTCTTGTACATTGTGAATTATTATTGTTAATGCTGTAATGTGTTACACAGTTACACAACCTGTTCTCTGTTCATGGGGGGGGGGGCGCTTTCCTAACTTGTGTGTAGTCGTAGGGACCATTATTTCTTAAATTATTATGTGAGTGATGGATGCATACACTCATACATAATCGAGTTCAAAGTCATCCTATCTGTGTATTATATATTTAATTTTGTGTCTGTTTTCAGATTCATGTCACATAGGGATAAGGCACCCAAGAAGAAATCTGTACCCCATACACCACCATTCACTTATGCAGAAAATAAGGTCATTATTCAGTCCTTGCATTGTCATAGAGCTTATATCTTAGGGAGTGGGAGAAGTGAGCAATCTGTCCATGACAGGATATGGCAGCAGGTGGTCAAAGATACCAGTGCTGTCAGAGGGCATAGGAGGAAATAGGAGGTGGTCCTGCTACCACAACTACTAACTGAAACAGAGGACTTCCTGTCCACTGTCAGAGATCCAGGTGGCTCAACAAAAGGTTCACACAGAATCCTTGATGCTGGTGCTGATGTGGATGACAGACCTAGAGCAGTGGTTCTCAACCTTTGTGAGGCTGGGGCATGGTAAATTCTTTTTTTATAAAATGAGGGCCCAGTCACAACACATTTACTCATAAATACTTTTCCAAAGCAGGATGGTGTCGAATTGTCAGAAAAACGCTTATCACATACACACACCAAATATTTATATATGCAAAGTATCTAATTTAATAAAGATAAATGTATGAATCTCTCAATTCTAAACACTAGTTCCAATAGTAACTAACATTTTGAATGTAAAAATGCAGCACTTTAACAGTTACTAATGAAGAGGCTGCTGCTAGCAAACAACTTTATTTGCAGATGAAACAATGGAATATAAAGTGCCTGCTGCCCTTGAAGAATAAACTGCCTGTGTTACATTAAAAATGATAAGCTGGTAATATCATAATACGGAATGAATGGCAAACTGATAATAGGTTCATAGTTATTATGTATCCCCTCCAAAGGAGGAGAAGCTTAGGACTGCAGCATCCACCATTCACCCCCTTTAAAGTACAACACAGTACAGTAGCAGCAATCTATCTGCATACTGTGGGAGTAGAACCCACAGCCTTCTGCATCAAAAAGCAAGCATACTACCTGTTGTGCTACTAACAATGCAAGTAGACTCAGCATACTCTGCACTAAACTTCTCTTTCCCTGAAGCTCTCAGCTCTTCATAAAATCCACCTGACACTCAACTAAATCTCTCAACTTTGTAGCACAAGAAATCTGGAAAAAGCCAAAATTTATTGGGGTTGGGGGCAAAGGCCCAAAACCAGGGACACATCAGGGACAAACCAGGGAAGAAAATCATGGCAAAAATTAGGAGGTGCAGAACCCAGCAGGACAAAAGCACTCTCATCAAACTAAACAAACAACTCTGAGGACAAATGAAGTCTACCAAAGACAATTTTGAGGTAAGTTTGGCCTCCCAGGCCAAGGACAACCACAAATCATTCTTTAGTTATGTCCCCAACCTCAAAGTATACACAATTGTGTGCAGAGCTCACTGTAAATGGAGCCACCTATACTAAGCCAGAAGATATAGCAAACCTCCTGGCTGATAAATTCAGCTCCAACCTTACCCCTCTCTCCCCCTCAACCTTCTCTCAGGAAATATCATCAAATATAACTCCCTCTGCTATCACTGGGGAACATGTCCTTAATGCTCTCTCTAAGACCAAGAACACTGCATCAATGGGTCCAGACAATATCCCAAGATGCCTTTTTAATATCATGAAACATGACCTATCAGGGCCTCTGGAATTACTATTTAACTGTAGCCTCCAAACAGGTGTTGTGCCTAATGAATGGAGAAAGGCAACCGTCATCCCTCTGCACAAAGGTGGGCTATCTATAGACCCTGCAAACAAAGGCCCATAAGTCTCACTAGTCTTATATGTAAAGCCATGGAAAGAATTATCATGGAGATGATCAATAGAGATATAGTAAACCTCCAGACACTGGACCCAACCCAGTTTGGTTTTATCAAGGGCAGATCATGTCTACTCAACCTGGTGGACTTCTTTGAGAAGGTCACCAAAGCAATGGATGAGGGCAAAGTCATTCACACTGCCTAATATGATCTGGCCAAAGCATTTGACACAATACCCCACTCAGGTATTATTGACAAACTCAAGAGGTTATGTACAAACCCGTATGTCACCAGGTGTATAGCCAACTGGCTCACAGACAGGACCCAGGAAGTTAGAATTGGGGAATCCACCTCTACAAAGAGGCCAGTCACAAGTGGAGTCCCTCAGGGATCAGTCCTTGGACCGCTCCTTTTTGGCATTTACTTTTCAGAAATAAGGCCAATGTCAGTGGTCTCTGGCTGACTAAATTTGCAGATGATTGCAAATTAGGAGCTGTCATTGAATCTCACACTGACACAAATGTTCTCCAGCAGGGGCTGACACACACACCTGGTGTTAGAGCCACGGACTTAAACTGAATGCCAAGAAATGCATAATGATATCCTTTGGGAAGCCATCCATCCCTGGTAACTATCATATTGACAACACACATCTTAGAATTGGACCCAGTAGTCAGAGACTTAGGGACACACATAGAAAGTAATCTAGCCTTTGATCATCACATGTCTACAGTGGTGAGGAAATTATTCTATGTTGTCCAACTTTTAAACAAAGGTATGGCATCTAAGTCCAAGGAAGTCATTATTCCATTGTATTCAGCATTAATCAGGCCTATCAGTGAGTACAATGCCCCCTTTGGTATGTACCTAACCAGGCATATCCAACAACTGGAACATCCACAGAGTTTCTTCACTAAAAGAATACAGGGCATAAGTAAAATGTCCTATGCAGACTGCCTCAAGGCCCTATCTCTGTATTCTGTCTCCTACAGGCTTTTGAGGAGAGATCTATGCCTGGCATACAGGGCATTGTCAGACCCCACTCTGATGGACCACCTGCATATCCCCAAAACAAACAGGACCAGAATTACCCATTCTAAAAATGTAAACCTTGCCTGTGATATAAACAGCACCTGCTGGAGAGATAGGTATGTATACCATATACTACCCCATCTATGGAATATACTTCCCATCCATGTGAAGCAGAGTTCCTCCGTAACCCAATTTAAGGTCATCTTGGACAATTGGATGGGAAACTGGAAATTCATCCCTGGTTTGGCACCTATATCAATAATGGACAGAGGTAACCTGTTAATGGTTAATCTCCCAGGCCCATGTTTACACTTAACAAAGGTATCAGAACTAGTTAGAGTTTTGGGTGCATGGTTAGGCTTAAAAATGCCCTTGTGGTCATTAGCCTAGTAAACACCTATGAACCTATGAACCTATTTTAAACATTGCTTGTATAATATTAAAAAAGTTGCTAAAATAAAGTGTTTTGTATTAACATGTGTTTCCTGAAAGATAAGAAAATTGAAACTTAAAGGGCTATCATTATTTAGTGAATTCAGTTTTCACTGATTTGTCAGAAAATCACAGATTTTAAGAGGAACAGACCAAAAATCATCATCACCATTTCCTTTCGGCTTATCCTAGTTTGGGGTCACCACAGCAGAAGAACAGTCCACAGAACGAATAGCAGCAAAAAACAAGAGCCAGGATTCTAGGAACAGACCAAAAATATGAGCCACATATTCTGTGAAAATCTGGACAGCTGAAACTATAGACTCCACTCCTTGAATCACAAGTGGTGGTATGGGTAGAGAATTCAAACTTTTGTTTCTTGTACATAAGGTACAGGGTTTGAGCCTGAGTAACACTAGCCACCAGGTATACCTAACTGAGGCATTTTATACACACACACACACACACACACACACACACACACACACACACACACACACACACACACACACACACACACACACACACACACACATACTTTGTGATTTGACTTGCACTGGCACAGGTTTACTAGCTATGCTCCCTTCTGCCCAGACTAGAAGGTAATTACTGCTACCAGACACTCTCAAGCCAGCTACTCTAAGGCTCTTACAAGGATACCCAATTATACTGAGTGAAATTAATATTACTACAAATAGTAGTGTTTTGACTAATGCAATAAGGCTTTTAAGCATGGCCACAGAGTCATCAAACAGATATGTGTACTCTCAAAGGTTAAAATATTCTCTAAAGGGACCAGCCACAATAAAACATTTAAATATATTTAATAATAAATAAGAAAAGAACATGAAAGTACTAAATATCTATTTACAATAAACACCAGAGTTTCAACAACAGGAGCTATTAAAATAACACAGATGAATAGATTCACACAGATACAGGAAAAAAAATCACTTAACAAATCTCACTATATTTTCCTGACTAATCTAAAGAGTTACTATTCCCTGGTTCACTTACTAGAGCAAGGTAAGATGAAGTGGGTGAGCGGTCTCCCTTTTTTGTCAGGTTCCAAGAACAGACTGCCATAAAACTTCAGTCTTATCTAGTATTAAACATTATTTTAGTGATGGATTCCAGAATGACATCACATACATCTGGTCATCTGACTCCTGGATCCCATGCAACCCCCATTGCTAGAAACTGTCAGGAATTAGCACCTATGTGTCATTAATACACACACACACATAGCCTTGCTAAGATCAGCTGTAACTCCTGGAAGTCATAAAGCCATAAAACACCTCAACTCTTCCTACAGGAGCTAATAAACCATACTTCTTACAGACATTGCATCTCTGGCTTCATTCAGATTGTGACATAACATCTTTATGGCCTAGGCCCTGTAATTTAATTTCTTACTATTCCTGAAAGTCAGGTGGATTGAGATTAACATCTCCTCTTCCAATATCCTCTGTTAAAACATATACATTGACCAGTTACAATAATACATGCATATTTCTTTTTCTGTCCAGTAGGGCACACTGTTCATACAGGGAAACACTATACAAATACATTTTTCAACACAAACATCTATACAAATCAGTTTGATATACAAATGACATATAAGTCTTTACAAAATTCCAGCTAGCTGTCCTGGCATATGTTACACATCCACTGCCCTACTTCTCCTGGCATAGCTGGCAGTGCCTCCTATCATCACAATACTTATCAGATTTTTTCTTTCCCTTCCTTACATACAGGAGCATCTGGATTGCAGGCTGTAAGACAATCAGCACATGGTAAGTACACATTTGGTTATTGTTATTACTGTATATAAGGTATATTCAGGTATAACTGATAGTAATCTTTATGTTGTTTTAGCAACTATTATAGTTTAACATACCTTTCATATAAGAAAAGATTTTGATCAGTTTAATTCTCTATGTCTTTGTTTGTTGTGTTTATTACTTGTTATCATAGGTAATCCTCACAGTGGCACTGTGGAACTCCTCCCATCTGATATCAGAGTATAGGGAACCTCTGATGATGATGGTGACAATGAAGAGTCACAGTTTGGGGGTGCAGAGGGTCAGTCTAATATTGGGGTTGTGGCTCCTCCATCCTCTGCCCATATTTTGGACACAGTCAGTATTCCTACACATACACATGAATGGGAGACCTTTAATATAGGACAGGATGAGGGTCACACATTTGATTAGGGTAGTGTGGTTACTACAGTTACAGAGCTAGTTGCTTCTCCTCATAGCTGTCGTGAGGGTGAGGTGCCATACAGAGGGATGATAAACACGCTCAGAGGAAGTCTGAGGTTCACCATCCTCCTGATGCTGGTGTGTCATTCGGTGCCATCAGATGTATGTGTAGGGCCATAATGGAGGGACAGGCAGGCACTTTCCAACAGGGCCTCAGAAGAAATAGTGTGAATATTAAATATCATGCATGCTACATGCCTGACTCCTTGAAATATGTAGAAGACTCCTTGGACAACATGAATGACACACTGGATCAGGCAGTGTCTGTGATGGAGCATCTGCTAGGGGATGGTGGACATCCACATAGCAGAAGAGCCACTATATCTTCTGCTGTTAGCAGAGGTGGCCATGCAAGATCCTGCTTCATGAGTGACGCTACATTCACTGCTCCATCAATGATTGCTGTCTCTACACCCACATGTGGTAGGTCATGCGGTCATGTACTTGGATGTAGTCATGAAGAAAGCTCAACCAGCAGACATCACTTGCATTAATGTAGCACCCCAACTTTTAGTCAGGACCGTGGAAGTAGCAGTGCAACTCCTGGCAGAGGTGTCTCTCATGGCTGGGGATGACAATGCTAAACTGACTACTCTACTATGCATGGCTCTCACCTGTCTAAGATGCCAGAATGTAGTGGTAGCATAGTGCTTGAGTATGTTCATGCAGACACATGGATTGAAAACAAAATGACTTGTTCATACCAGTATACACACACACATGCAAACTGTTTAAGCAGTACTGCTGAGTGCTTTACATCTGCTGTCACTGACCCTGAATACTGTATACTCTGATAGATACATGTTTCTTACTCGTACACACTAACATCTTTGATGTCAGCCTTAACCTCCTAACACTCCCAACTCCTCGCACTACCCTGTGCAAAAGATGTTGACTGTGTCCTGCCCTTTGCACATGTCTTTGTGACTTAGGGTTGCATATATGTCTGATGCAACAGTGGATTGCCAATACTTGTTTACTGACAAACTTGCATTTATCAATATGTATTACAGTAGAAAAGTGTTTGATTTCTTGCTCCTACTCATTTGTGAATGATTGCTTATATAACTGTATTTCAGTTAGTATTGTAAGTAAAGCAGTGGAACCAGTAGGTTCTTTAGTCTTGCTTCTTGATATAGTTGTGCACATGAGGGTATAATCGACCTGTCCCATGTTTTACAGACAGTGGTCAGCTGAAATGTTTGATGCATAGTATTAGGTAGAATCCATGACTGTATAGTGCAAACATCAGACATAGGTGATATTACTGACATAAATGTATACCTCAGACAAATGCTGTGCTTAGGAGCATGTACATATTTCCATATGAGATTACTCTGTCATGTAACCTTCTTATTTTCATTACAGGATCCAGACTTATCTTGTCATTACTGCAGATAGCAACTGTGTCCTTCATGGCTGTCCCTATCTGATGCTATCTGTACACAGCCATTACATGGTTAGGTAAAGGTTATGAATTTTGACAGGCAACATATTTCCTATATGTATGTGCATGGAATCTTGGACTTTGACCTAGGTAGTGATTGTGTGTGCTATCCTTTGCCTCTTAGCCAGCACCAGGACATACTATGCATGCCACCCTCTGCCAACACCATCTGCAGCTGGTGGTTCACTCACAGACTCCTCATCTGCTGCTGCTGGTTTTGCTTGTGGTCCTGGAAACTGTGGATCTGCCCCGTACTGTCCTTGTTGAAGTTGATTCATGAGAAGTACATTGTGCAGCATGGCACAGACTGTAATTATTTTGGCAGAGGTTCTGGGTCATACTGCAGTGCACCTCCTGATGTGTCTAGACACAAGGACCTTGATTTGAGCAATCCAAATACATGATCTATAATATTCCTAGTTTAAGCATGAGCCTCATTTTATCCTTGCTCAGTGGGGTTGTATGGGTTTCTCATGAGTGTCCTGAGCAAGGGTTTCACTGCATAACCTGCATCCCCAACTAGATACTCTTGAGGAATAAAACCTCTGACAAACCTGGTGTACAGCCCACAGGTGTGCTATATGTGTGAGTCATGGAAACTGCCTTTGTTACCTGCAGAGACATTGTAGATGATCCCTTGGGCATTATTGACAACCTGTCAGTTTTTTAGAGTGGTATCCTTTTCTGTTGATATACCTCTTTCCTTGTTCACCAAGTGGGGATTTTATTTGTATATGTGCACAAGCTATGGCCCTCAACTCTTCAGGGAAGTGTACTACTGCATAACATTTTTGCATGGATCTTGCTCTCTCCTGTAGGATGCATGGGAGACAGATGTAATTTCTTGCATGTTGTAGCATTGTATTTAATAACTGGTGTAATATTCTAGAGGCTGATGCCTGTGGCACCACTAATATATCCCTTGTGGGTCTCTGGAAAGTATCAGTAATTACCATACATAATGGTATACATACCTTTCTTTTCACTGGGATGGGTTCTCCAAAATTTCCCTGGGACCTGAGGTGGGGGTGGCACATATTGCATATTTCCTCTAGTGTTTCCCTGTTCACTCTGTATCATTCAGCAATTTCTGTGCCATGCAGCTGATAAGTCAGGTGGAGTCTAAACACCCTTCTTCTTGCTCGAGGTCTGGCAGCAGCAGCAACTCCCTGATTTAAAACCTGTTTCATATACAGCATAATAATAACAGCAGCAAACCCTAACATGCTTTTTTTTAAAGTGTAACCATGTCTGTATTCCAAAGAGTTTTGTTGTTCAGGCCAAATGACTACATTGAATGTACGCAATTGCTTTATAGTTTGGTTGATTAGCATGTACTTTGGCTCTTTATGCCATTATTAGCATAGTTTGAGGTTTGTCTTCATTTTGTAGCTCACGTATCATTGTGTTATGTATTCTTGTTCTTACTTGTCTGCTTCATATTGTCTTCGACTTGCTTGCTTTGCACTAAGCTGTTTCTTGTGAAAGTATTTTCTTTGCCTGTTGTGTCTTATTCTCTCCAGCTGTCTGTCCAGCCCCCTTTTTTAACCACCCTTTCTAAATTTCTTCTCATGTTGCTGTCATACTCTTTCTTCCAGAACAATCTATCTGTCACAGGCTGTAACATTGCATCTCTACCCATTTCCTTCTAGTTTGCTGCCAAGCTTTTCATCTTTTTTGTGCATAAATGTTCCCTACTGTCCATCTTTCCCCATACATTCATCCCTACCATATCACCTATTTACCTAATCTGCTTTTAACCACCTTTTCTGTCATTGCCTGCATGCCCTCACAGAGTAATATTACCACTACACTCCCCCTCACACACTTTGTCATGCTCCCGTTTAAGCATTCCTGGCACTAGATATTTTTCCTTCAAGGACCTTAAGCTTTATGTCCTGCAGTGCACAGTCTCTCTCTTTAACCTAGCTAATCTGCCATGAATGTGCCTTTTTCTGCCTGGGTTAGAATGCACTGCTATATTCTATGCAAACACCCTGACTGTCCAGTCCACTCATCTTGGTTCCTTCTTCCCCCTCTCTCTGTGGCCCCATAGTCTGGTGTGGGACTTCTGAGCTTAGTTCCAAGCTGTTTGGCATCTGCATGCACACAGATCCCACCTTAATTCCCTGGTTGGCTCGCATTGCAGGGTTTACATGTGTGTTTGTGTGTGTATGTGTGTGTATGTGTGTGTTTGTGTGTGTGTGTGTGTGGGGGGGGGGGTATGTGCATGTGTGTGTGTTTTTGGCTCCAGACTAGGGCTTTAGTTACCTTTCTCCCCACGGATTCCTTATCCTGTCCAGCTGCTGCTGTATCAAGTTCAGAGGAGGTGCAGTCATAAGCGAATTTTAATATTTCATCATAAAGTAGCTTGAGGTTTACATGCCTGTAGTCCTTAAGTTTGCTATTGGGGGCTTTTGAGAGTTTAAAGGATGAAGCATCAAGTTTGTGATCAGACTTTACTGGGGAATGTGATACCAGAGAAGTAGTAAAAGACAGCCCTATTTGAAAGCATCAAGCCAAGATGAATGTATTCCTGAGCAGTTCCATGGTGTACAGGGTAAAGCTCTGATTATGTCTCATACCGCCCAAGTTCAAATAGCTCAGGTGCTTATAGTCACTGGCAGAGGTGGAGGGGAGTGAGTGGCTGCTGTCTGCAAACACATCATGGGGGAGGGAGAGGGGTACGGTTCACAACTTGGGTGACACATAGTAGAAACACTAGATGTCTACCCTACAGAGCCCATGTCTGTTGAGCCTGACATGCTATGTGCAATTGTACTATGAGTCAGGGGGATTCCTCTGATAGCAGCTATAGCAGAGACTGGAAGAGCTTCTGTAGGAGATGGGGGTGCCCTGCCAAGGGAGAGGATAGGCTGCCCCTCAGAACCAGCAAAGTTGGCCTTCTTCTTACTACCTGTCTTTTGCCATGACCAAATGATTTCATGTCGGATTCACTGGCAGGAAAAATGGGCAATAGGGTTCCTGCTTGCCTGGGAATCCCTGATTCTCATGACAGAGAAATGTATGGGCAGTTGCATGCTGGTAGAAGGGCTTGGTCCGTTGGTGATGCAAAACAGAAAGAAAAATGCTGTGTTCTCTAGTAGGACTAGTTACTAGCTGCTTAAGAGAAGGTTTCTTAAGATTAGGAATTTTTAGTTAAGTCCTACATTGCTGGTATAGATGTCCCAATGTATTAAAGGATGATTAAAATCATCCCAAGATATTTGAGTTTTTAATAATAAGGAGATTATTTAAAACACTGCAGAATCTTATGTACTCAACAAGGGATGAAGAAAATGTTCTGTAACAAGCAATTAGTTAATGATTAATCCTACCTAGAGTGATCTTTACTTCGATAAGTATAGTTTGGGAGTCCCTAGAGATCTGCCTGGAGGAAATATGTTCTTTGCCAAATATGTAGTGTCCATTGCAGTTGGCATTGGGTAAGATGGCATCAAAGATGCAAATCCTGATATAGTGGGAGTGCACTCTTTACATGTAAACTTAGCCTCAGGAATAATGCAGACATGGATGTTTTCCAAATACAGGAGGGTCTCAAGATCAGGCAATTTATTGTTTAGACTTTTGGCATTGAGAAGACCCAACTTAACATGATGCAATTCTGGCATGAATAAGTTATGTAGGAATAATCCTTGAAAATGAATGACTAGGGGTGGAAGGTTAGCATAATGGTTAAGGTATTTGCCTTATAAACCAAAGGTGCAGGGTTTGATTCTCACACAGGGTAATTGGCTAGGCTTAAAAATGGCTCACATTAGCCTAATACAAATCTATGAACCTATGCAGGCCATCCTTAGCAAAAACAAGCTGGACTGCCACACATCTTGTCCCAAACCTAAGTATGTTGGATCCCCATGGAATAACACCTGCTATTTTACCAATTATTGAAGTCAATCATGCTTTCTTCATATCTAGGCATTAGTTTTGGTAAAGGAAGGCTTCATCTCAGGACTGGTGTTGTACCTGCATTTGAAACATGCATGGAAATACCTGACAAGTCTCTTTATATGTCTCTCAGGGTTTTATATCTCAAATAGTTCACTCCTGCATGTACTACTACCATGTTGTAGTCATATTTGTCTAAAGTTTGGGTATATGAGGCTCCTTTAATGTCAAAAATCCTGGCAGCTGAAAGACAACTCACTGTAATCTTTCCTTGCTTAGCCTTGTGAGTGATGGGTCAGCATGCCTGGCAACAGAGTCGCCTATCACTAAAACATTTTTGTCACTGTTGCAGTTCAGAGTGATAGACTTGGATTGTTTTTACTAAATGTGACTCTTTATGATAGGTATGCATGAGATTAATGAGATTTTTGCTAAGACTTAATATTTTCATTTCTGAGAGGCTTTGGAAGCTATTCTTTTACAGCTTCAGCATTAAGACATTTTGTTGTGCTTAGTAAAGGATTGAGGTGGAAGTATATGAAGCTCATAGGATAGTTTCTAGGTGAGAGGGACACCTCAAGGTTAATTGGTTAATTACAGCTCTCATTGCTGGAAATGCTAATGTTATGTATAAGTTCAGTATCTCAGACCAAGTAATAAGAGGCTGACAGCAGAGGTGAAACTAGCAGGCTAACCTTCCATCCTGTCCAATGCTTAGCTGTTCAGGTGAGTAAAGTAAACTGAGCCCAGGGTGTATGTAATTATAATAGAATACACCAAATAAACAGAAGGCTCACCAGTGATTGGTAGACTTGTCCCAGGTGTTGCAGATTTTAAATGTAAGATGAAAAAAAGGGTTAATACTTCTAGGTGGTGCACTAAGCAAGTATGAACATCTGAAAAAGAGGGTATCTTAATCATTATCAAAGGAGAGGAATTTCACAGTTTGATCTTCTAGTGCTCACTGGTATAAGTAGATGAGATAAGACCAGGAGGAGCTTCCAAAACAAAGTAAGGATAGGCAACTCAAGAGCCAACATGTTTAAAAGAACAAAACACATTGGTTTCATGGGTAATCCGTATCTGATATTTATGGAGTACAATGAGATGGGCAAATGTATTTAAACAGCTTAAGGGAAGTGACTTCACAAAATGGCATTTGTGCTTACTGACAAAAGCCAATGAAAAAGGAAAAGTGTAAAATGTGGTGGTTAAATTAACATAAAGGGCATAAGGGCAGACAACAATGAATACTCTGGATTTAAAGAATACAGCATGAACATTGTGGGGATGTCAGAAAATTTTCTTCAGACACTTTATTCTGTTGTTGAATGGCCCGGGACTGCCTGAAACCAATCGCAAGTCCTGAAATAACCTAACTCAATTCTCACTCCTTTTACAAGAAAGAAACCTGGCTATAATTCCAGCAGTTAGACCACTTAAATGATAAAGTACAGTTGTGTGCACTTACCATAAATGTAGATGTTTGCGTGTATTTACTGTTGCAGTCATTACATTTGGGTTATCTGCTTGCAGTAACCCTCAGTCAGACTGATTAACAAAGTCTTGGGTCCTGTGTTGGATGCTGTCCCTTCTTCCATGACTTCAGGTCGTCAGGGGTGTAAAACATGCAGCTGACACCATTACATCAGTTTTTCTTGCCCCAGATGTCAGGTGCCCCCCTAATGGGAAGCAATTAAATCTATAATTACAAGGATATACCTCCAACAAAAAAGCAAATACACCAAAAAGCTTTTTGAGCATAGTGAGGGAGATTAGAGGTATAGCCAAAAGAAGAAAGGGGGCTGGAGGTAGGGTAACCAGGACAGCAACAGTGAATAAACTCGAACATCTACATTTATGGTAATTGCACACAACTGTACTATGTTCTTTGTGTTTCACTGTTGCAGTCATTACATTTGGGTAGATTCCCAAAGCTAAGGTTGGGAAGAGGAATTTAAATATAATTAGGACCAGCTATAAGGCCCTGCAAGACTGCAGTGGCAAAGCCAGCTCTGGATTTAGAGAAAACAGGTAAATGATAATGCTTGGTTAAAGTATGTACAGAACTCCAGGTAGCAGTTTCTAGGATGTCCCTTGTAAGGACACCCCTGAAAAAGGCTGTGGAGGTAGATGCAGCCCTGGTTAAATGGGATCTGATGCCCTGTGGGACTGGTTTTCCATGGTGCTTATAGCAGAAATGAATGCAGTAGCCTATCCATTTTGAAATGGTTTGCTTTGAAACAGCTTTCCCCCTGTCCCTGCAGCAAATGCCACTAGCAGTTATTTAGATTTCCTTTGAGGTTTGGTCCTGTCCAAGTAAAATCTAAGTTGTCTGTGCACTTCTAAGGAGTGCAGTATCCGTTCCCCTTTGTTCCGTAGGTTAGCAAAACAGATAGGCAAATGAATGGACTGATTAAGAGCTACACTGGATACCACCTTGGGCATGAAGAAGGGATTGGTTCTGAGGGACATCCTGTCCACATGAAAGATGATGAAAGGCTTCACTGCCATAAGGGCCTGTAATTCAGATACCCTTCTTGCAGAGGTGACTGCTAAAAGGAAAGCTGTTTTCCAGTAAATGAATTTTAAGTCTGCAGTAGCAGCTGGCTTGAAAGGAGTAAGAGAGAGTTTCTCCAAGACAAAGTTAAGGTCCCAGGCTGGAGTTGGAGCTCTCCTGGGTGGCCTTAAATTTTTGGCCTCTCTGAGGAACTGCTTGAGCAGTGGGTGAGAGAAGAGTGGAGGCTCTGTGCTGTAATGAGCTGAAATGGCTGAGGCATTGATTTTGACGGAGGAGAAGGACAAGCCCTTATGAAGCATATGAGTCGAGTATTGTAGAATCTGAGGTAAATTGGGCACTGCTGCACTTATCCCTTGAGACTGATTCCAGTCACAAAATCTTTTCCATTTTGCAGCATAAGATTTTCTAGTACTAGGCCTCCTTGCCTCTAAAATGATATCCATCACTGATTTACTGAGGGGTGGTAAAGGAGAGATTAGCTAATTATCCAGGCTGATAGGTTCAGGGTTTGCAGCTGAGGGTGCAGAATCTGGTTCTCCTGCTGAGATAACAGGGAAGGAGTCTGAGGCAGGTGCCATGGGGTCAAGCATGACACACCGTGCAAGAGGGGGTGCCAGTGTTGGCATGGCCAGTCTGGTGCAATTAAAATCATCCTTGGCTTGTCCTGTTTAATCTTTAGTAGTACCTTGGAGAGCAGAGGCAGAGGAGGAAAGGCATAAACTGATAGGTTTTTCCAACTGAAGAATAGAGCATCCACTTTCCAAACTAGCTTGTGGGGAATCCTTGTGCAAAATTTGTCCAATTGATGGTTCTTGGGGGAGGCAAACAGGTCTATATCTGGGCTGGGCTCCCCCACTTGCTTGTCAACATGTTGAAAATGCTTAGTTCCAGTTTCCACTTGTGTGGGTCCATGAGGTTTCTGCTTAGTCCATCTGCCGCTGTATTTAGTTTTCTTGGCAGGAGCTGAGCTTGTAGGTTCACTTGGCTCAAGGCTGTGTTCCACAATGCCATGGCTAGTCTGCAGAGGGGCTAAGAATGTGTACCCCCTGCTTGTTTATGTACCACATGATAGTGGTGTTGTCCGTCTTTACCATTAGTTGTCCTGGAAGAATGTGGTCCTTGAAGGCTGTCAGAGCATTCTGTACAGCTAACATTTCCTTTTGATTTATGTGCAGGTGCATTTCACTTGGGTTCCATTTGCCCTGAATGCACTTCCCTGCCAGGTTAGTCTCCCATGCATAGTCTGATGCATCTGTTGTTAAGGTTTGGGCGGCAGGGAGTAGTGTGAATGATAGTCCCCTGTTTTGATGGCAGGCCTCTGCCCACCAAAGGATCTCTAGGTGTAGGCAAGATATGCTAGGAATCATTGCTTCTAGATCCTGTGAATGTTGACACCATAGGCTTTTGAGATACTATTGTAGTTTCTTCATATGCAGCCTTGCACATGGAATTAGAAGAATACAGGAGGCCATGAACCCCAAGGCTTGCTGTATTTGCCTTGCAGATAGCTGGGTTTTTTGTGGCCACTTGTTTGAAATAGGTTGTCAAATGAATCTGTTTCTCTGGCATGAGGAAAGCCATCTGGGAAGTTGTATTCAAGCTTGCTCCCAGGAATATAATTTGTTGACAGGGTACCAGGTGTGATTTATTTTTGTTTATGGTGTATCCCATAGCACCCTTTGAACAAAGGCCAGATGATTCAAAAGTATGTCCTGGCTTTCTGCCTGAATTAGACAATCGTCCAGGTATAGGTATATTTGAATATTTCTTTGCCTGCAAAATGCACTGACTGGAACTAGCCACTTTGTGAATACCCTGGGCGCAGTAGATAAGCCAAAGTGCAGTGCAGAAAACTGATAGTGCATGTAGCCTGCTTTGAATTATAGGTATCTTCCGTAAGACTCCTTGATAGGGATGTGCAGGTATGCTTCTTTTAAGTCTAGTGTTGCCAACCATGCATCTTTGCCTAGCATAGGAAGCAGCTGGTGAAGAGTCAGCATTTTGAATTTTGGAATCACCAGAAAGGTGTGTAGAGAAGAAAGGTCCAGGATAGGACACCATGTATTGCCTTTTCTGGGTACCAGGAAAAGTCTGGAATAGAAACCTTGTCCCTTTTCCTCTTTTGGTACCAACTGAATAACCCCCATGCTTAAGAGAGAGAGAGAACTTGATTTTGGGCCTCTGCCCACTGATTTGGGGGTAGATCTGGCCACCCGCTTGGTGTTGGTAATGTGTGGAAGTGAAATCTGTATCCTTGGGACACTGTATTTAAAACCCATTTGTCCTGGGTAATGAGTTCCCAGTTTTTGGCCTGCAGACCAGTCTTTCCACCTAAAGGAGCATTCAGTTGGGAAGTGCTTGGAAGTTTTAAAGGCAAGTCATTGAGACAGTTTTCCATAGGGGGGAGTCTTAATACTCCCAGATTTGGGTGCAGAAATCCCCCACTGCTTAGTCTTGTGAGTCCCCTGGGACTGAAATCTAGGGTTTCTGCTGTGTCTGGGTTTGGCTTGAGAAGACCTGGAAGGGGCTGGAAAGGACCAATTCTTAGAGAGCCAATGCCTACTAAATCTAGGAGGCTGAACTTGCAAGAAATCTTTAACAGTTTGCATAGATTTAGCTTTATCTTCCATCTTTTTAAGAACTTCCTCAGCTTTCTTGCCAAACAGGCTGATTTAAGGGAGCATCCAACAGTTTAGCTTCTGAGCACAGACCCAGTAACAGCAGCCCTGCAAGAGGCCTCTAGTGAATCAAATCCACATTGCAAAGTATGTTTACCAACATATTCAGCAGAATGCATTAAATCCTGTAATTCTTTATTTTCAGCACAGTCAGGAATCAACATCATTTTCTGTTTAAGCAACCCAATAACATGTTGTTGATACGTTAACATATGAAACTGGCAGTTTAAAGCCCTAATGGCCAAGGTTGCAGAAGTGTAAACCTTCTTACCCCATCTATCCAGCGCCCTGGAGTCTCTATCAAAAGGGGTAGGGTTTTTAGCAGTAGAAGCCTTAATGCCCTTGGGGCCCTGTGAAATAGTCTCTGGATCCGCAATAGGATTTTTAAAAAGGAACTTGTGTGAATCAGAAACCCTGTAATATCTGTCAGGTTTTCTGGGAGCAGGAGGCAAAGAATCAGGGGCCAAACTAGATTCCGAAAAGGCATCATCAACAATGTCTAGTACAGGAGGTATAGTTCAAGGCCTATGCTGAGGCAGGAGTAAAAAATCCCTAAGCCTCTTTTTTGAATCAGAAAAATCCTGGCTTTCCCAGTGGAAATGCTCCCTTAGAGTATGTAAGGTTTCACCAAAAGAAAAATCCTCTGGAGGGGAAGCAGAGGGAACAGAGTCCTCTGCATCAGAAACCTCAAAAGTAGATAAGTGCAAATCCAGATCATCAGAAGAATCAGAAAAATCAGAATCCTGGTCAGAAGATTCATAAACAACTTCAGTCCTAGGTCTCTTAGAAGGGGGAGGTTGGCTTCCCCTGATTAAAGTTATAAGATCTTCAGCCATTCTTATCATTTGTTCTTTAGGCATAGAGGCCTGAGCATGAGGCCTGGACGTCAATTTCTTAGGCATGGTTCGAGATTTAGGCCTAAATGAAGGAGGCGTTGGTTTAATATGCAAGTCCCTAGGCTTGAATACACCCTCAAAAGCCGGAGCCTGCACAGCAGCTCCGGACCCATCCAAGGTAGAGACATCCGCAGGTTCCACAGTTGAAACATCTTGTGGCATACCGGACTCCGAATGGGTCTCAGTAGAGGCCTGCGAATCAAAAGTACCGGGTATAAGGAGGTGTGAAAGCACCTCACTGAGTAACGGTGAACTGGCGACTGGCTTAGGAGAAGCGTCGTTGTCAGCTTTGGACCTAGGCAGCCTGTCTCTGTCTTTATCTTTGCATTTTTTCGGAATCCCAGTAGTCGGATGGCTAACTGATGACATTTCTGGATAATTAAACTGAGAACCAAAATATTTAGAGGCGAAAATATACCGTCGACGGATACTGCACTGATTAAATAAAGCACAAAAATGACAGCAAGGTACTTCGTGGTCAGGGCCCAGGCAAGGAATACAGTATGAATGAAAATCTTTGTGAGGTATTTGTTTTCCACAAGTAATGCAATTATTAACTTTTACTGCCATCGGTAAGGAGCAAGAAAAAGTTTCCCCAACGGGGTACTTAGCTTTAGTTGAAGACTTCGGTTCTGAAACTTGAAAACGAAAATTTCAGGAGTCGGCCGACTGGCACTTGTGAACTGCTTCTGCTTTGGGCACCACACAGCAAGAAAGACTGATGTAATGGCGTCAGCTGCATGTTTTATACCCCTGATGACCTGACGTCATGGAAGAAAGGACAGCATCCGACGCAGGACCCAAGACTGTTAATCAGGTCGACTGAGGGCTACTGCAAGCAGATAACCCAAATGTAATGACTGCAACAGTGAAACACGAATAACATATGCACTACAGCTATTTACTAGAATTACAAACTATAGGCTAAAATACCTTACCTAAAACAAATAAAACAGGTCTGTGCACTGTACTGTTCCTGTTCTCCATGTACATCCTGTTGATATATGCCTGAGCACTTTTTTTTATGCTTTAAAACATTAGAGTCATGTGATATATGGGGTCTATATCACTTTGTCAAATAGTCTATTCATCAAATCACTATTCATTGAACTCACTTAAGCGAAAACCCATTTCAGCAAATGACCATTCCAGTGGAAATTCTCCAAGGGAAAAAAAAATAGTGGGCTAGCTACTGACTGTAACAAACACTACACAATTTAAAACTCAGGAAAATGGGGGGCTTTGCCCCCCATCCCCCAGTGTGGGTCAGTTGCACCCCTACCCCCTAACTAAATATACCAACTCTGAGATTGCAGCACATTGGGGAAAAGGGTAAATTCCAAGTGATGGCCAACTACTTTCTTTCCCTGAGAAAAAATTTGCTGAAATTATCATTTGCTGAAATGAGCTTTTGCTTAAGTGAGTTTGATGAATAGCGATTCGATAAATTGACTATTCAACAAAGTGATATAGACCCAATATATGACACTCACACTACTTTGTCTATCATCAACTTCTCTTTGAGTCTGTTTGACATTCCATAGGGTGTACAAATTCATAACTTTAGAATATTTTTTTCTTTCATGCATTGCCAAATTTCCAAGCATCTGTGTATTTCAGGATTGTCTGGCAATCACAAGCTTTTCTATTTCTTTGCATAATGAGGGCTACTGGATGTCCTATCCATGCATCAATATCCAGGCTATATCCTATTCATGCATCAATATCCAGGCTATTAAAATAGGTCAAATATTCAAATAAAGCCTTGTGTTTCTCAGTACAAAACATTGGAAAAGTCCTTTGTTTTTTTAAACACACCAGCATAAGGAATTACCCTGCATTTGTGAGCTTGCATGATTACCTCCACTTTTGCTTTCTAAGGCAGTATAAGGCCAACATATGCCTTGGGTACCTTTCTTCATTTATATATCTTCTTCACATTTCTGTGTATCCTTTTTATTATAGGCCTTTGGGTCCCCATGTTTCCCATATGTAGAATAATTCATGTTATGAAGTTTTTCAGCTCTTTTTCAGGAGCTATTTCCTGCATGACTGTAAGTCAGAGGTTGCATCTTCTGTTCCTGTTCTCCACGTCATCTGTTTTGCAATTCTGTTGCTGTATGTAGGATTCTAGCTCTTGGATCTTCCAAGTATTGTTCTGCACATCTGTCTTTACTGCAGTTTACCTTCTTCTAAAAGTTTTATCCTCCTCTGAAGCTTTTAGACTTTGGTTTGTTGTAACCCCATGGTCTGTTTCATTGTTCCCATGCCCTTGGCCACTGTGACTAATTTTTCAAGCAAAATCCACTCTAATTTATTCTTGTATAGCTACTTTGAAGTTTACTACCCATTCTTCCTTCTTTTCTAGATCATGCAGTCTTCAAGATATCAAAAATATTCTTACATGGAGCTTATATTTTTCACATTTTTTCACCAACCCTAACCAGAGTGTTGGACTCAAGCAACCATCTTGCTTAGACTCACTAGTCCTTCCCTTATAACAAACTCATTAGAGTACCCAAGTGTATCTATAAATTTACTCAAATTATAGTTATTAATAACCACTGTAGAACCTAATCCAGGCTCCTTGCTTTCACATAACATGTCAGCTCTGCATCCATTACATCTCCAACCTCCCTCACATTAGCCCCATTTAATACTGGCAGCATGCTTCCCAAATTAGAGCAACTTTAAAACTTCCTGGACACAGACTCTTCTGATTTACTAGCCATAATAAAATAGTACTATATTGTAAGTAAACTTCTCATAACAATAGATGTTTGAATGATCACTGCTGCAGTAGCCCAAAATATGTGGGTTATGTCCTGCCAAGGGCATAACAGCTGTCCAGATTCAGAGACTTCAGGGCATCTTCCACATGACTAAACCATTTGTCAGCTTGAGCTGAGCTGACTAAAAGTCTGGTTTGGGTGACAAGCCCTTCAGAACTTTCATGCGAACAGAAAGTGGGAGGCTAAAACCTTGATGAGGATAATGTTAGTAAAATAATAATAATAACAACAATAACATAATAATAATAATAATAATAATAATAATAATAATAATAATAATAATAATAATAATAATTAAAGTCCACATCTTGGAATAAAAAATAAGGGGGATGGAAGGATGGATAGGTTACTGCAGCAGTGATCATTCAAACATCTCCCAAATCTAAGGTTACTTACACAACTGTACTATGTTCTTCATTTGATCACTGCTGCAGTAGCCAAAGCTATATGGGTAGGTTACCATAGTTTAGAAAGACTGGGAAGAGGAAGGATGAGGCCACAAGAGCCACTGGAAAATGGTCCTAGCAAGGCCTGTCCTAGACCTGGAGAAGGAATCTAGTTTATAGTGCTTTGCAAAAGTCTGAACAGAGGACCAAGATGTTGTTTCTAGAGCACTTCTAGAATCCAACCCTTTCCAAAAAGCCACAGAAGGAGCCAAGGCCCTGGTAGAATGAGTCTTGGCCATGTATGGAATAGTTTTGTTATGGTGGGAGTAGCAAAAAGTAATATCATGAGGCAACCATTTGGAAATAGTCTGTTTTGAAACGGATTGTTTTTTTACCTTCACAAGAAATGAGCAGGTGATCAGTAGACATCTAAGGTATAACGTAATGATTCTCCCTCATTATAGGGTCTGTAAGGAAAACAAAGAAATGGCTAGCTTGATTTAAAGTAAACTGGGATATTACTTTAGGCATAAAATAAAGATTATTTATCAAAGAAACCCTGCATTTGTGAGAAATGAGCTAAGGCTGACCCACCAAAAGAGTTTGCAAATTAGGTACTCTTCTTGCAAAGCTCAGAGCAATTAGTAAGACCATTTTCCATGTCAAGAACCTCAAATTAGTCTGATGAGCTGCTTCAAATGGGATGAGGTTTTCTAACATAAACATAAGATCCCAAGAAGGTGCCACCTGTTTTCTAGAAGGCTGCTTATGCAACACCCCTTTCAAAAACATTTTCACCAGTGACTGCATTGAAACAGGGAGATCCTTGGTAGGCATCCTGAAATTGTTGACAAATGAACCTTGATCATGGAGCAAGACTAGGTAGGATATCATAGATAGGATATTAGCTCACACAAATAATGTAAAAGCAGAAAAACAATAGCCCTGAATGGGTGCTGATTATTTTGTTGGCACCAACTAGAAAACCTTTTCCATTTGCTAATGTATTATTTTGTAGTAGAAGGTTTTCTTGCTTCCATTAATACCTTTTGCCTGTCCTCAGAAAAATAGATGCCTGGGGGGCGTGGCCAAGGATGAACACAGGATAGCAGCAGATTTCTTCAGCTCCACCAATTTCATTACATTGACAGGAATTAATTACTTAAAAAAATAATTTTTGAAGTAATTTTCTTTCTAAATATGTTTGTTTTATATAGTTCTTGAACTACATCTAAAAAAGAAAGGAAATCTTAATAATATTCCTGTCAGAAATTACTTTGGAAATTTTCCTGTCAGTTTATCAGTCTGAAATGAGTTCCAGTAAGACAAATTCTCAAGACTCCAGCATCAAGAAAGAACTTCAGTCTCTGATAATTATAGTCCAGCAACTTACTGCTAAGATGGATAAAATGGATACTAAAATAGACACTTTCATAGAAAAACTACAAAACAAATAGACTTGTTACATATGGACCTGCAACAACAGAAGATCCAGATGACAGGCATAGAAGAAGCTGTGAATGACATGGAAAATAGAATACAAGAAGAGGAAATCAACATTGAGTTTCTGCTGAAACAAAATACACATTTACAAACAAAGCTGGATGACCTGGAAAATAGATCTAGGTGCAATAACATTAGGATTTTTGGACTGCCAGAAAATATTGAAGGTAACAATATTACTTCTTTTTAACAACATGGCTCCCTAAAACTTTAGATTTACCAGAAGCATTCTCTTTGGTATCGAAAGAGCACATAGATCTATAGCTAATACTAACTCTAACAAAAACTATCCTAGATCAGTTATAGTTAGATTTCTATCATCTTTTGATAAAGAGATGGTTCTTAAATCTGCTTGGGCTAAAGCTCCTGTTAAGATTAATGAAACAACTGTGCGTTTTGACAATGACTATTCTTCCATGGTATTAGCTAAAAGAAAAGTTTTTCTGCCACTAATAAGGGAGCTTAAAAAAGCACAGTTTAAAACATACCTTCTGTTTCCTGCCAAGCTTAAAATCTTCCTTCCTGATGGTCCTAAAATTTTCGATGACTTAGACTCTGCTTTACTGTTTATCAAAAAAAATAAGATTTTGGAAACAATATAAGAAATGGAATGGGCTAGTCCTTCGTTAAAGAGACTGGCAACTGAAACTTCGTGGAAGACTTCAGAGAAGAAGAAGAGACTAAAAACAAATGATTTGTACTATGTTTTTTTTCTCTCTCATCATTTTATTTTATTATTAATCTTTTTAAATATAGTTCCTGCATTTCCAAGAAGCAACAAATATTTTGAAAAAGATTTAATCAAAGTTATTCTCTGTGTGCAAAGAAATGTTTTATTTCATAACTAGTCAAAATATCTGGAGATTTTAATGGCAAGCTGTGATTTAACTTGTTTCTCTTTCTGAAGAGGAAAAATAAGGTCAGTAATTTGATACATTTTTTTTTCCTTTAAAAGTTTATATGTTCTTCAAATGCTATTCCTAATTATACTTTCTTGATTACACTGCTTATGCTTGTTTGCAAATAATTTGTCATGCTTTAACTAATAATAATTAGAACTAAATAATAGTAAATAATATGTTTTATTTTTAACTCTATTAATATAAACAGTAAGTAACATTCTATTGTATATACTTCTTATAGCTTTCTCTTACATTTTTTTATTTCTGCCTTACACCCTTTTACTTTCTACTCTCTTTTCTTTTCTTTATTAATATATAGAAATGCTTTTGATCATATAGACACAGTAAATAATAAGATTTGCATAGGAGTTGAGTTGGGACAAAAATGTTGAGTTTTGTTACTTATTAATAATTTTGGGCTTGATTTCACTTACATAGAGTCTGTAATAACCTGTAGAATGCATTGTGAAGGTTTTGTCATGTTTAGATGCATTTACACTGCTAAATGAATGTTTGTCACTAGTTTTAATAAGTTTCCCGCCAAAATGTTAAGAGAGACAATCTGGGATGTGGGCTGTCTCATGCACAGTGTCCATGAGCTACTTCAAAAGCTTCAACTCTCAGAATTCTCACAGAGAAGCTGAAAGCAGCTAGTCTCACCTTTGACCTAGATATCACACTGACACATCACAGATACAGGAATGACACTACCTAATTATACTTTCTTTATTACACTGCTTATGCTTGTTTGTAAATAATCTGTCATGCTTTAACTAATAATAATTAGAACTAAATAATAGTAAATAATATGTTTTATTTTTAACTCTATTAATATAAACAGTAAGTAATATTCTATTGTATATACTTCTTATAGCTTTCTCTTACATTTTTTTTATTTCTGCCTTACACCCTTTTACTTTCTACTCTCTTTTCTTTTCTTTATTAATATATAGAAATACTTTTGATCATATAGACACAGTAAATAATAAGATTCACATAGGAGTTGAGTTGGGACAAAAATGTTGAGTTTTGTTACTTATTAATAATTTTGGGCTTGATTTCACTTACATAGAGTCTGTAATAACCTGTAGAATGCATTGTGAAGGTGTTGTCATGTTTAGATGCATTTACACTGCTAAATGAATGTTTGTCACTAGTTTTAATAAGTTTCCCGCCAAAATGTTAAGAGAGACAATCTGGGATGTGGGCTGTCTCATGCACAGTGTCCATGAGCTACTTCAAAAGCTTCAACTCTCAGAATTCTCACAGAGAAGCTGAAAGCAGCTGGTCTCACCTTTGACCTAGATATCACACTGACACATCACAGATACAGGAATAGCAGATTAATAATATGTGTTAAAACCTATGTCCCAAACATATACATTACTATAACTCATTTAATTCATCTGATTGACAAGCATAAATAATTTTATAACTCTATACTGGAAGAAATTGTCATGTGATATATTTTAAAGCAGTAGTATAGCATGTTTGTAAAATCTGGTTACTAAAATGTGTTTGCTGTGCATTATTTTGTATAAAGCAGACAGATTTATTGAAGGGACAGCAATGTAAGATGGTGCTCAGTAAAGATACAACTCAGTGAGATCAGATATATATATATATATGTATGTGTGTGTGTGTGTATGTGTGTGTGTGTATGTGTGTGTGTGTGTTTGTGTGTATGTGTGTGTGTGTGTGTGTGTGTGTGTGTGTGTGTGTGTGTGTGTGTGTGTGTGTGTGTGTTTGTGTGTGTGTGTATGTGCGTGTGTATGTGTGTGTGTGTGTGTGTGTGTGTATGTGTGTGTGTGTATGCATGTGTATGTATATATATATATATGTATATGTGTATATGTGTGTGTATGTGTGTATGTATATATATATATATATATATATGTGTGTGTGTGTGTGTGTGTGTGTGTGTGTGTGTGTGTAGATATGTATATAAATGTTTCTGAGAATCTGCTTAACTATGAAGTATGATTTATAACAATTTCTATGAATACAATATTTTATTCTATTGGCAATAATGAGTTTGAGTAAATGCTCATATACAAGCAATTCAAGGTTTTTTTTGGAAGCTGTTAACTGTATTTACATGACAGAAAATAGATGCATCCTAATATATGTAATGTCTGAATCATATTAGCCAAAGTTTTTGATTTAAATGAATGTTAGAACTTATTTTTCTCTCCTCTTGATTTCTAACATCAAGATTATTTGAATGTTATTTGAATACAAGTGTTTTATATTACATGGATGTATATAGTAGTATGAACAGTTTTTAAAAAAAAAAAAAAAAAAAAAGGTTTATTTTAGTTTATATGATGCTGTTTTACCAAATGTGCAGTCTTGTCTTGCTAGATAATTGAATTGAAAACTGTTAACTTCAGTTAAATATAACTAGTATTAAATTGATAAGGTGGTAGCTGACGTACTGCTGCTTAGGGTAGGGGGTTAACTTGAGTGGTAAATACTACTCTAAGTTGGAGTTTATAACTCCAGGCTGGATGCAAGGTTTAATCCTTACATTATTTTCACTTGTTCATTGTTATTTGCATATAGTTTTGACATCCACAATATATTTTGTATATTCATTGTCACTACAAACAAAATTGAATCCTATACGAAATCCCATAAGAGATTCAATAAATACAGCTATATTTAAAGGTACACCTAAAGGAGGAGATGTAACATTACTTATCTTGTTATTTGTTATTTTGATCATAAGATTCTTAAGTTTTAAAAATGCCAAATGACATCTTTAAAAGGAATTTCTTTAAACATTAATGGATTGAATAATCCACGTAAAAGGGCAAGCCTAATAAGATACATTAATGTACATAAGGCCAACTTAGTCTTCCTACAAGAAACCCATCTCTTGAAAAAAGATATTGATAAACTAGCCACAAACAAATATACAGTATTGGTTAGTTCAGAGCACACTCAGAAAAAAGAGGAGTGGCTATTTTATGGAATAAAAGTATGCCCATTCCTAAAACCATTAAGTCTTATCAGGATGACAAAGGAATGTTTTGTATGGTTACAATACAAATTAATGGGAAGACTTACACTTTAATTAATGTATATTGGATACCTGGAATTTGTATTAATACAGTGAAACATCATCTTGATAAGATCATATCATTCTCTATAGGAGATATTATTTTAGCTGGTGACTTTAATTGTATACTACATGAAAGTGATACTACCACTATAGGAAAGAGAAGAATTACATCTAATGCAAAACATTTAAAGGATTTTGCTAATTCTTATCATTTGAATGATATTAATAATCAGATAGATTCAAAATCATTACCATACACCTTTTTTCTAACAGATACAAAACTTATTCAAAAATAGATAGGGTCTTTATTTCTAACCAGATGGTAACAGATTTAATTAATTCCAAAATCATTTCATGTCCTATATCTGATCATAATTCAATTGTTTTTGAATTCATGATAAAAAATACTCATAATGTTCAGATCAAAAGGAAACCAGCATACTTAACTCAACTAAAAGACTATAAAGAATATATACTTTCAGAAGTAAAACATTTTTAGACATAAATAACACTCCTGAAGTCTCCATTGTTTATGTTTGGGATGCCTTAAAATCATATCTATATGGACAAAGTATCAGATGGTATAATAATAAAAGGAAATCTTGGGATAAGGAATTGTTAGATATTCAAAGTAAATTAGACTCTTATAAACATAATAATAAAGAAAATAGTATGGACAAGAAAGTTATTGAAGAAATAAACAAACTAAATGAGAAATACAAAGAAATTTTAACTCATAAAGTTAAAATAACTTTAGAGAAATACAAGTTTTTGTCTTATTCAATAAGCCCCAAATACTTACATAGACTTAAAAATAAAACGAAAAGGTTGAATAAACAAAACCATATCAAAGAAATCTTTTCTCTAAGGAAAAAGAAGAATGTTTCTAGTATACCAGAAATACTAGATGAATTTAGAAATCACTTTCACAAAATTAACCATAATAATATTAACATGGAACCTAAATATAAAATAAAGGAGTTTATAACCACAAATATGAATAAAAAGCTTAATAAACAACAGATTAAACTATTGGACAAGAGTATTTCATATACAGAAGTTATTACACAAATAAATAAGCTTAAATCAAACAAAGCACCGGGTAATGATGGTATTATACCAGAGAAATATAAAATCCTTTCTAAAAATAGATATTCATTAATACATAAGGTTTTTATTTTGGCCCAAACTGAGTTAATAACCCCCCCATCTTGGCAATATACATTTATTTCGCCAATTTTAAAACCTAATAAAGATCCAACTAGATGTTCTTCATATCGGCCCATCTCATTACTTAATGTTGATTATAAAATGTTTATGAATATCTTTGCTGATAGATTGAAGACAATCATTCCCGGCATTATAGATATAAATCAGACAGGCTTCATTGTAAATAGAAATACTTTTGATAATATAAGAAGAACTTTAACATTAATAGATTTTGCAAATAGGAAAAAGAAAGATTTAACACTTATTAGTCTTGATATAAGTTCAGCATTTGATTCAGTAAGTTGGGACTATCTGTTTACCTTAATGAAGTGCACAAACTTCTCGGATGCATTTGTAAATCTAATTGAACATTTATACAAAGGAACGTTGGCTTATATTAAGGTAGGAACATATGTTTCACAAAAATACCCATTCTTAAAGGTACAAAACAAGGATGTCCACTTTCTCCACTATTATTCACTTTAGTAATGGAGCCTTGGGCTAATTTGATCAGAAACAGTACTGACATAGAGGGTTTTGAAATAGATGAAAATACAACATCCAAAATTCAACTTTTTGCAGATGATGTTCTAATTACATCAGCAGGATCTAATTCTTCTATACAGTCTCTATTTGATAACATGATGAATTTTAAAAGTATTTCTGGTTTAATATTCAATGAAGAAAAACTAAAATACTACCTATATATACACGAAAAATATTCTCATTAGTGATTTTACTAAATATGTACCCAATTCAGGTCAGATAACTTATTTAGGTATAATACTATCTAAAGATATTAAATCTATTATATATAATAATTATAATACCTGTTTTCTTAATATACAAAACCTTTTTATACCTGGAATAATATGCTTTTTACTATGGAGGAGAGACTTACAATTATTAAAATGATAATATTCCCCAAGATTTTATACTTAATACAATCAATAATACTTCCACCTACAAAAACAATTATCAAGAAACTGAACACACTAATGTTAAATTTCTTATGGGCACCTAATAGACCTAGGATTGCATTAAAGAAACATATTAATAGCTGGTCTCAAGGGGGTATTTCTTTTCCAGACTTTAATTTATATACTATCTCTTCTATTGTAAAAGTTATTACTTTATTAATAGATCAGTCATATGTCACAAAATGGAAAGATTATTGGGAGCTAATTAGTATACACTTCATGAAACTCTCCTTAACACATAAAAATATGATTGTAAATAACTCCATGTTATGGTTACTAAAGGAATTTTGTACTTCACCTATTACACCTAAACATATGGTTTGTTACCCATTAAATATTATTATTAGTTATCGTAACTTTATATTCATGCACCCTAAGTATAGGGAATGGAATTTTATTGTATTTCCTATAATGTATACTCAGGGTATGCTTCTGTCATCTACTTCTGAAGGAACTCATTTAGCTATAGATAATGATCTAAAGTACTGGTATCAGTTGATATCTGATAATAAAGTTAAAAATTTAGATTTCTTAAAACAAGAATTTGATCTAAGAGAAACTTGCTGGTTAGAGGTTTAGACCTTTAGACAACATCTCATTAATAAAATAGATTTAATGTCTATAACTGTTAAAGAATCTATTCCAACACTGATTGATTACTTGATATTAAATTTACAACATAAAGTTTCTGATAAAGGTAAACTTTCATACATACATAAAGTTATCAGACAAGAAACTTTTTACAGTGTAGATTCATACTGGAATTATTTCACTTCTATTAATGGGGACCCACCAAATCAACAAGATAAACAATATATATTGGAATCTGCTTATAGAACTACGTCTTCCATTGTCTGGAGACTTTATACATGGAAATTTTTACATAGATCTTTTATACACCTTTGATGATGAATAAAATAAATAATAAAGATAATCTATGTAAGAGATGTAATGTAGAAATTAATGCTGACTGGGCTCATATGTTTTATGACTGTATAAAATTGAAAGAATACTGGAAGTCAATTAATGAATTTTTGCAGGCTCTTTTTACAGATAATTTCATTATTTCTAAATCTCTTATATTATTCAACACACCTGTACCTCAAAGTGTTAAAAAGGTTAAGCTTCCCTTGTTATGGTCTATTCTAGCAGCGGCTAGGAAAATAATAACTAGAAATTGGATTTCAGATACACCTCCTTCGTTCAATGAATTTAAAAATGTTATGAATATATAGTGTGCCATATGGAAATAAACACAATTAGGACTAGAACAAATAGAAAAACATCTTATTTTATTGTATGGGATAATTTACAAAATTTGTTAAAAAAATTTTAATTTCAATAGCATGGTATTTTAGTTTAATTAATTGATCTGATTGTAGTGGATGTCTTTGTAAATACTTTAGTTGTTTTGTTGAATATTATAATAATACCTATTTTTAATTACTTGTATAAAATTGTTATGATATTTCTCTTATATGTTAAAACAATAAACCTGTTTTGAAAAAAGAAAAATAGATGCCTAAAAGGGACTAAGATCCTATCATTCAGGCAGTCAGTTGCAGTTGTTTGGGGTCAGGATTTATTAAACCTCCATGGTCTTTTGTGAGTAAATACATTCTGTGAGAAAGTTTTTGTTAATTGTTCATGACCATTTCCAGAAAATGAGAGAACTACTGTCGCCTGGGCCAGAAGGGTATCACCACAATAATCTTTGCAAAGTTTTTCTGAATCTTTAGAAATACCCTGGATATTAGTGGAAAGGATGGAGAAGCATACAGGAACATTCCAGTCAAATCAAAAAGAAAAGAAAAGAAAAGGCCTCTGTTTTCCAGGCCTTCTTGGATTGAGTCCTGGAACAGAAGTTTACCAATTGTTGTTTAGAGAGGAGGCAAAAATATCTCTTTGTGGTGTTCCCCACATATGGATCTACTCTTGGAATGCCCATGATTCAGTTTTCGTGAGGGTCTGTCCTGGTCCTGCTTAGCTTGACTGCTAAACAGTTTTGCTCTGACAGAATGTAAAATACATGCAGAGTGAACTTGTGTTGTAAAGCTATATGCCAGGCTATCGTATCTAGTCTGCAAACAGGATAAGATCTAGTTCCACCTTGCTTGTTTATGTATCACATCACTGTAGTGTTGTCTGTAAAAATATGTAGAAGTCAAGGGGACCAGGAATGATACAGAGCATTGAGAATCTTTAAGAGAGCTAACATCTTGTTTTTGTTGACGTGTTTTGGTCTGTCTTTTTTTGTCCCAAAGATGCTGAACTTTTATCCCCTAGACACTGCTTCCTAAGCAATGTCTGAGACATTTGTAGTGACTGACCATGTTGGAGCAGGAGGGGAGAATGGGAAACCTGGATTCTAAGATGTTTGGTGTTTTCACCACATAATCTCCTTTTTCACAAATTCTAGAATTGGAATTTGAATAGTCAAGGGTTGCTGGTGCTGAGACCAAACAGATTTCAGTTAGCATTGTATCTTTCTCATGTGGAGTCTTACATGAGGCATTATAAGTATCATTGGTGCTATAAGATCCAGAATCCTTCCTTCCTTCACTGAGATGGAAGTCTGAGTAGAAAACTGCAGAAATAGATATACAGATCTATTGTTCCTGTGTAAGCAAAGCCCTTTGAACTGAGGTGTCCAACAGACACCCAAGAAGAACAATTCTGTGAGAAGCAGTTAGAAGAGACTTCTGAATGCTGTTTTGGAATACCAGCCTGTGTAGATGATCCTTTATACAAGTGAAGGATTTGTGAATCTTTGAAAAGGACTCTGCAGAGATATGCAAGTTATCTAAATAAGGAAAACATGAATACCTTGCAGGATGAAGAAGGCTATTAAAGGAGCTAGACACTTTGTGAACATACTTGGAGCAGTAGATATCCCAAAGGGTAGGGCAGAGAACTGATAATGTGATCCACACACACAAAACCTTAAGAAACACCTGAAATCTGGATCTATAGAAATGTCACAATAAGCACATTTAGATCACTAGGAAACTCAAATAAGGAATGAGTGCTAACAATTTGTGAAGTGACAGCAGTTTAAACTTGGACACTACCATAAACTGGTTAAGGAAGGAAATGTCCAGAATGGGTCATCAGGAAGCCTCTATTCTGACCCCTGAAACATGCTTGGATAAAATCCTTTGAGTAGGCGAGACAGCTTCTGTCAGCCCCTGAGCCAGCACATGCTGGATGACAGGGGGTAAAGAAGAGTTTGGTCTTTTGGATGAGGAAGAATTCCCTGAAAAGGAGGGAGGGACTCCGACTACCATCTGTAGCCTTGAAGGTTTACTGACAGGCTCTAGTTATCTGAAACAATCTGTTACCAAATAGAAAAATGAAGGTTTAGGCTTTCTAGAAGGATTAAAGAACTACCAGGATGCAGAGCTGAGGGAGGAAAGTCTCTCATATAGTAATTCAGGCATATAGAGGTCTCTGTTCTGGGGAGGGTGTCTGCTTCCTTTTTGGAACCTCCCTGCCACTGCTTTTTTTATTTTGATTTTTATTGAAATTGGATAAGGAACATACGATCTCTTGGCAAACTTGAAGAAGGAGGGCTGAAAAATCTGTGAGATCCCTTGGATCAGCTTCCCCTACTCACCACATTTTAATGACCTCTACAGAAGAAGGTCCAAAAACTAGTTTTCTATCCAAAGGAGAGTTCAAAATTTCATTTTTGACATCCTCTGAAAGGTTTTGTGAATACAGCCAGGAAATCATCCCCATAATAATTCCAGCAGCAGCAGTCCTGGAAATGGCATCAGTAGATGCATATGCATATTTTAAACAATCAGTCATGACTTGAAAAACCATAGAAACCAAATTACACAAAGCAGATCTTTCCTGACAAGATGCAACAGATGCCAAAGCATTCCTCATATTGTCACAAGTGGCAAGGATAAACTTCAACATATATGTGACAGCTGGCAATTTTAAAAACAAGAGTTGCAGAAGCACACACTTTTTCCTCCACTCTTTTCAAAAGCCTTCCCATTCTTGTCAGAAGGAGGGTAATTAGTATTCACAAAATGCTTAACAGATGCTGAGTTTACAGCTATAGCTACAGGATCAGGTCTGGAATTATTGTATAAAAACATTAAAGACTGAAGAATCTTATATTATTTTCTCTAGTTTTGGGGGACAGCAGACTGCCTGTCAGGGAAATTGCAGTCTGTGGCAAAAACATCATCCAATGCCAACAGAACAGGACGATTATGTATAGGTTCAGGAAATAACAGCTGTAAAAAATCTTTTCTGAGGGACTGAAAAACATCCCACTGAAATAACCAATTTATTGTGGAAATAGTCTAACAGAAAGAGAATCCTTCACAGGGACAATCCAAAGTCACACTCCTCAGAATCTGAATCAGAAAAATGTGGAGATATTTCATAATCTGCCCCTTCACTTTCCTTTTGAGGTGAAAACTCTTCAATATCTTCAGGAAAAGAAGAATCCCTTTTTTAACAGATGTAGCCATATAACAAGGGTCAACAGCCTGCAATAAACCCTAAGCTAAGCCAAATAAATTACTCATGCCCAGTGTCACTGGGACAGGACAATATATGTTTAGTCTTCTTTTTGATAGGAATTCCTGAAGAAACAGACCCATAAGTGCCAGCAATTATCTCCCTAGGGATTTGTACAGCTTTCTGGCTAAACAGAGGGGCATTCCCTGCCCTTTTCCCAGGACTGGCAAGAGTGACTCTTCCCTGCCCATCAAGTGCCCATCAACAGATACAAAGGACATGTCTAACCCCCACGGTGGCTATAGGAACTATACCAATGGAACCCAAAGAAAAAAATGAGTGGTCCGAGGAGCAAGCTTTATCTATAGCAGAATCATTCACTTGCAGCTGGCATAATTTATCAGCCTGCTGTGGTGGCAATGTCTGCTTAACAATATTTTTCTTTTTGTGGCTGGAAGGCGGTACAACCAAGGAACTGGTAGACTATTTCATGGTTAAGCTGAAAATGGTGTCTGATTCCTGGGAAAAGCTTAGCAGTAATCATCAACAAAACAGGTAAGTTGAGAAAAAAAGTAAATTGCAAACCCCCCAAAAAAAGCACAATGAAAAGCATTTTAAACACTTACCCCAGCATCAAAAAGTAAAACAGCACCAGTTTATTCACCAAAAAGTAGTTCTAAATAAATTCTTACAAACTTATATCACAAAAGTAAAAAAGTCACACCCCCTTTAAAAGTAAATTTAAGTTACAAGATTGTCAATAAAACATGTTTACCTAGCTAAACTATAAATATTTTACAGAAAAGGTAATTTTTCTGTCACAAAATATAAAGTAGATGATTTTTTTTCCCTCAGAAGGGTACTTATCCACCCAGCAATGGAAAACATTTACCAACCGCACAGCTTTCAAAGCCTACAGAGGAGTATTCTGTTCAGCACTAGGAAAGCTCTGAAGGACTTGTTGCCCAAACCAGACTTTTAGTAATTTCAGCCCAGGCTGACTAATGGTTTGGGAATGTGGAAGATATCATGAAGCTTTGGAAGTTGGTTGGCTGTTATGTCTTTGGCAAATATAACCCATATAGCTTAGGCTATTGCAGCAGTGATCAAATGAAGGACATCATTAGTTAAAGCAAGCACCCCCTTTTCTCTCTCTGTCTCTTCAATTCTCAAGATTTAAGTACATCTTTAATCTTAGATTGGGTAACAGAAATGGAAGAGGAACTTTCCTAATAGTTAAACAAAATAGCATACTAACTCTAATGTTTCAAAACATGTCCATAGGTGACACAAACCCCAAAAGGCTCCTAGCTAGCATTTATTTCCAGAAAAACAATCAAGAGTTTATGCATTATTACTTACATTCCTCCACAAAAAAAGACCATTACAAATAATACCAAATGAAATCCTGCAGTATCTTACACTACCATCCTCAGAGATTTCAATACCAACCAAGTTGATCCCTCAATCAATAGCACATATGACTAATTTACAAACTTAGGGTTAATGGAACTTAAAAAAAAAAACATGCATAACCTTTAAGTGTGTAATTACTTATTTCTTGACCTTGTTATAATGAACACCCAAATGATATTTCATCCACATCCAACTCCCTCTCTCAACCAGTGACCACCACCCATTACTTTTACTCTCAGCATACACCATTGCATCTCCCTTCCAGTACTAAGTAGCCCCAAATTAAACAAATAATTACCAGCCTGTATTTGTCTCATTTCATGAGGTGACAAAACCCAACTTTGGCAGCAAACTCCCCATAGTTACAAGGTTAACACTTCCCTAAAGTAACCTTACTGGCAAAAGCAAGACATAACCTCTAATTAACCTGGGAGGTGAGAGCCTTATTTAAAATTAGAGATACTATCCTGAATACAGTGGAAATATCACTTGCATTAGAATATAAAGATAAATTTACCCTGCTTTGAAACTTAATAAAGGAAGACACTAGAGGGAACAAAGCTTCCCACATCCAATTATTGCAGTCCTCCTTTCTTGCAAATATAAAATTCTGGGAGATAATCAGATTGCAGGCAGAAACTCATAAATGGACCCCCTCAAAGAAAACACAGTTTGATGCAGCTCTGGTAATTTAACAGCTTCAATTTAATCTTCCTACTTGTTCACCTTCCCAAACACCCCCCCCCCATGCCTTGTACCCTTCCCTTCACTCTTCCATTCTAATTCAAAGCTCTTAATAAAAAATAATTGCAAGAAACATTATATAAAACATTTCCATGTGCTGCTATAGCATATGATAGCCTTAATCTAGTGTTTATCTGAGTATGTAGCAATCACACCCTTGATCCAAGTCTCCAACTCCACAACCTTTGTCTAGTTAGGCCAATTTCAGTACTCCTTGTAGTAAGAAAGGTCCTTGAAAAACTGATATTCTCACAGTTTAGAGAATTCTAAAACAGTAACATGTACTTTTCAGATATTAACATGGATTTTGGTCTGGTGGAAACCCATTGACAGTCTTGTATCCTCTCACTGGTGGCATTTTTTTCAAATGCCTTCTGACTGGAGAAATCTTGATTGACTTAACTAAAGTATTTCACTTGACTTACTGCTTATTAGTTTTAAACTCCCTGATCTATCCAAGACTTACTAACAATACACTTAAGTAGTTCAAAACTTTCACGGCTTGCTAACGGTAGCACAACAATTTGTATTCAGTAAGCAGCTCTATACAATGTGTAGAGCCGCACAAACCTGGTAAACATTGCGGCATGCTAATTATAGAAAAAGCAACTGAATTGTATACTAATCAACCAATCCAAGATGGAGGAGCTATTCAACAAACTATAAAGCAATTATTTACACTTATTGCAGATTTTGGCATCGAAGTCCAAAACTTATTGGAATACAGCTACAGAAACTACTCTAGACGGAAAGAATGTTACAGGCCATTGCTGATCTTCTGGATGTGTATATACAACAGGCTCAAGTCTATGCTGCTGCTGCTGAAATACCTTTGCCAAGAAGGAAAAGGGTGCTTAGACCCTGTTTAATGTTTCATGCTCTGCATGAGGTAAAAATAGTAGTGCTCTACAGGGTGGACAGAGACACAGTCCAGAAGCTCTGCAAACTCTGTCATCCTTAACTGAGAGCAACAACAAACTGAGTGGAACCAATACCTGTGGAGACTAAGGTATATGTAGCACCTAGAATTTTAGCTGCAGGAACCTTCCAGAGACCAACAGGGGATATGATGGGGTGCCACAGGCATCAGCATCCAGGATCTTACATCGGTCCTTGATTGTTATGCCACAACATGCCAGTGACTACATACATTTTCCCTGTAAACTCAAGGACAGAGCTATACCTATGCAGGATTTCTACACCACAGCACACTTCCCTGAAGTCTGAGGTGCCATAGACTGCACACACATTAAGATCTAAGCACCACCTGGGAAACAGGGAAGAGTGTACATAAACAGAAGGGGCTTCCACTCCATTAACTGTCAGGTCATGTGTAACTCTAAAGGAATCATCCTGAATCTCTGTGCTGGTACCCTCGGCAGTTACCACAACTGTCATATCTGCAACAACTCTCAAGTCTCCTAGGGGTTTTCTAGTGGGGATATCCCACAAGGTCATTTACTGGGTCATGCAGTGTATGCACTTGAACCATAGCTGATGACACCCATCAGAAATGCACACACCCACAAATGGAAGAACACTATAATGAAGCACATGTTCAAACAAAAAATATCATGCAGCATTTATTTGTGCAGCTGAAGTCATGGTTCTGGTACCTAGATACATTGGGGGGGGGGGCACTGCAGTATGATCCTAGTACTTGTGTTGAAAGTTTCACCATCTGTGCTATCCTTCACTATATTATCCTGAAAAAACAGCTTCAACAGGAACACCAAGGGGAAGGGGCACACATCCAACCATGACTGGTGAGGTCACCACGGCCACATGCAGGTGAGGACTCAGAGGGGGATCCACCACCCACTGTGGGTGTAGGTATATATAAGTGTGCACAATATATCCTCACCCTGGACAAGAGGCAACAGATAGCACACATGCTCACCACCTAAGGGCTAAAACTTTCATCCTATGAGCATGCATATAGTAAAATTAATGTTGGGCAATACTGACAGCCTTTACTTACCCATGCAAAGGCTGTGTTCTGCTAGCATCACACAAAGTCAGGCTCGAATTAAAGCAGTTGTAACTGTAGGACTATCAGGGTAAGTGTTGAACCTGGAACAGGAAAAGAAATGGTTAAGAACATGAATGGCAGATCCTTGCATGTTGTTATTTGCAAATGTACGTAAGTAGAAGGTGTGTGAGTTTTACAGCAAAGACATAAATATGTGACAAGACTGACATATGTCAATAGATATCTGCTCTTTATCAACTAATAGGCCTCATGCATCAAAGATACACACAATACAAAAACCTGTAATTAAGCAGTACAATTTTCAAAATAGCATTGCCAACACATATATACTAAGCACTTAGTCAGCTATGCACCTTGTACATCAAAAAATATACATATGTATCCCTGAATCCAAAAGATCAAAGATAGAAACAAGGAGATGGTACAGTTGTCATCATTTGCACAGGGTGTTGTTTGAGGCGGGGGCAGGATGTCAAGGCTGACACAAAAGATAGTGAGTGCAGTGCATGTGAGTAAGAAAGACAGGTGGGCAGAAATGTGGCTAATTATTAAATGGCCAATGAGACAGAATGAGCTGCAAGTCTCACAAATGACTCATGTCCCTGTTATGTGTGTGTGTGTTTGTATGGGCACTTGAGCTGAAATGTGTGTGCGAGTGCCTGAAAGAACACAGCCAAGCTCTATGGTAGCTCTACATCCTGACATGTCAGACAGGTATGAGCCGTGCATGACAGAGGTAACAGTTCATCGTCATCACCCCTGACTTTGAGAAATGGCTCTGCCAGGGGTCACACTGGCATGTTCATGCCGATGGTCAAATGTGCTGGTACTACCCGAACATGACTGATGTCTGCTGGACTAGTTCTCCTCATGACTACACACTGGACCACCGCATCACAACCCTGTGGCTGTCCACATTTGGGTGTGAACACTTCAACCACTGATGGAGCAGTGGAAGTAGTGCCACTACAGCAGCATGATCGGGTATAGCCATACACATCAGCCTGTGCCACATCTACAACCTTAAGTATGTCCTCAGATGCCCTAGTGGAACATGCCTGTACCTCCATGATGGCCCTAGACATACATCTAGTGACACGTAATAACACACCAGGATCAGGTGGAGGGTGGACAGCAGACCTCCTCCAAGCACTCCTAACAACCCTCCTGTGTGGCACCTTGCCCACAATTTGAATATGGCCAGAGGCAACTGGCACTGAAGCCACAGTGACCACACTAGACTGATCAAGTGTGTCATCCTCCACCTGTCCAATATCTGAGGGCTCAGTGGAATAGGTATGCATAGGCATACTGACTGTGTCTGATGAAAATCCAGGGGATGGCTGAATCTCAACCTCAGTGTCAGATTCAACCAAGGCACCCCCCCCCCTACTGTGCCTCTGTTTGGCTACCATCATCATCAGAGCCTACAAATACTCTGACATCAGGTGGTAGGAGTCTTATACTTCCCACTGTCAGGATCACCTGTGATAACAAGCAAAAAATACAGGAAAGAAAATCAACATCACATATATATAATTAACCTAACTATAAAGAGGTCTGGATTTTAATTTAGGTCTTAAAGGGACATGTTCGTTTAATCCATCTTCTACATCTCCCCTTAACCTAACAATCCATTTGGCTTCTAATTCCTCAGTACAATTACGGACATCACCACCTCTTATTTCTGTAAATATTCTTCCTATGGCCAAAAATCTAAAAGTATGTGCTGAACTAGTGTTTATAACATGCTTAGCCAATGCATCAGTGCTATTTCTTTTATTAATGTGATATAAATGCTCACAGATTCTTTCTTTAAAGGCCCTATCTGTCTTGCCCACATAGAACCTTCTGCATTCCAAACAATGAGCTAAATACACAATCCCCTGGATTTACTAATCTTACGTGTAAGACTAGATTAGTCTTACATGGAAGCGCCAGTGTAAGAGTATGATGGCAGCGTGCCATGCATATTAATAAGGGCATGCTACCTCAATTCTAAAGCTTACACGGAGTGTGGATGAGTGTAGGCGGCATGTCGGACTGCCGAGCAGTCCAAAATCCACTCCCCTGCAATGACGAAATGCCGCAACTTCCAGTTACATGAGCAAGTCCTCTCACATGTGCACAATGTAACAATACACTCCCCCATATGTTAAAAAACTTACAAAATTAAAAATAAAAATATATTTTTTTCTTTCAATATAGCTGCCCGTAGTTGTGCGGGTTTGCGTGGGTTTGCCCATTGCTTAGCTACAGTTAGCAGCTTAGACACCAGAAGAGGATAATAAGAAAAATATATTCAAATTAAGCAATGTAGAAATAGTGTAGTGGTTATGCCTTCGCACAAAGAAGAAGCATTCCTGGTTTGAGTCCCACTACTACACATTCCATTTTCTGTGGGAAATCTGTATACAAAAATATTTCCTGTCATTTTTTATGTATAAGTTTTGTAAAAAGCATTAAAATGTTAAATGTAGTAGTGAATGAATTTTATATATAAATATATATATATATATATATATATATATATATATATATATATATATATATATAAAGGTGAAATGGTTATGCATTCTGAGGCATGAATACCCTATTTTAAGCAATATAAAGCACTGCTAAGCACATTTTACCAGTACTGAGCATATTAAAATACAACTGTGCATAGCAGTGCACCACGCTAACCAGGGCATCATCTTTGTACGTAGCTGCGCACTGCTCTAACTAGCGCAACATCGGACAACATCAAGCAACGTTGAGCAACGTTGGGCAAAGTCAGGCAAAGTTGAACAAAGTCAGTTAAACACAGCCACACCTCCTTTACTGTACCTTAACCAGTCAGGTCTGCCCAGTAGGAAAATAAAAAGCAGTGACAGGGATCAAACTCAGGATACTGTGCAGTACAGTCACAGTACTTAACCACTAAGCCATGACAGCATTTTATAAACATGCACTTTCAACAGACACATATCTATCAAAGGAATTTTAAACATTGCCAACATCAGTTAAGCAGGCATGCCTACAGCTGAGTTTTTCCAAAACTGGCCAATCACAAATAAATGCGGGAAATGAGGCATATTTAAACTCCACAGGTGGGAATACTTGCTATAACTGGTTGTAGATTCCTTCTGCAGTCAGCATGGCCGGTGTTGGAAAAGGCACTCGATTTTGAGTGCAAAGCTGAGGCATCGAGGAGTCCAAAGTAATGGTTTGGATCCTTGTCCACAATCATGATGAAAGACTCCTGCGGGGCCAGTACCAGGGTACCCAATATAAAACGGAGACCTGGAACAGTCTTGCCCATGATCTCACCAGTGCCACTGGTGTTCCTCAGACTGGTGAGCAGGTCAGGCACCATTATTCTGACCTGAAGCGAAGTAGGGAGGATCAACTGGACTGGTGGATCAAGGAATCCCATGCAATGCCTAATGCCCCAGTACTGAGTAAGTAGACATTGTATTAAGTAGTTAAGAATTGCTATGCTTGTCTATGCTATGGATAGGTATGTCTCAATATCACTGCACAGCTTCACAGCTGCAGGTGTCTGGGCTATGAACTAGCAAGCCAATGAAGATAGGCTGCAAAGGCTGCGTCATCAGGCAGGCTAGTAATTATTCTGCATGTACTGTTATATAAAATAAATGAGAGAGCCTTCAAAAAGTCTTTTAACCCAATAAATAAAGATGTAATAATCCTTTAATAAATGTATGATTCATGGAGTGCGTCTGTGTCATTTTCTTTGATATGTTGTTGTACTGTTGCATTCTACAAATAGTAGTGTTGTATTAAGCAGTGTCAACCCACACTTGGGTAGGCCCATATAATGTGGGTGAAGGGAGTGCCAGTAGCTTGTATGCATATGTACAGCCCTCAACTGTTGGTTCATGGCCAGCATGTACAGAGTAATCTGGCATATGAGTAGCTTGGTATTGTGTTCCCCAGAAATGCCAGTGTGCTGCCAGAAATGTAGGGAGCTGTTAACATATAACTGATACTTTCACCTGAACATATCTAGATAATTATATGAAAGTAGATCTGTCAGGGTACCATCTTAGCAATAGTGTGTGTGAGCAACTCTCAAAATATGTTGCAGTAACATTTGCATCTTGGACAGTTTGTATGTAAGATACAGCTCATGTATATAATGATCTAGCAAAATCCAATTGCACAATATAAGGACATTGGGTAGTGTAATAAAACATGTAAGGGACATATAACTGCAGTTAATAGGAATGTAGTGAAAACTAGAAGGATATATAAGTTGTTAACTGAGCTATCTTTTCCCACCCTACTGTATGTGCATAAAAAATGCAATTCGGTATGTCTAATCTCAAAACATTTGTTGGGACATATGTCCTATTGGTTTATAAATATTTGCATTAATTTCTATGCATGTGCCCTGTTAAAATACCACAATATTGGTGACCTGTTGCCATCAATTCAACCTGCATGATGTTGTAATGTCCACTATTGTTCTATATATGCATGTGTTATGCTTGCTTTTCAACTGTCGAAAATCTGGTGTGTTGGGTTAATGGGAATACTTCTGCATGCTGTTATAACTATTGGGAATGCTGTTGACTGTTACTAACCCACATCTTTATTAAACTCTCCAAAACATAGTTCATATGGGAAGGCCGGTCCCATCGGACCCACCTGTCCCACCTCAGCTGGCCATGGCACCTGGCAGCAGCATATCTGGTACCCAGCCTGGGACCTCCTCCTCCATTGGCCCTGTGCCACCTTTGGGTGGAAGCGCTGCCAGGGATGGAGCTCGGACCCCCGTGCAAGCGTGGGCGGAGGAGGGGCACCATCACCCTTTGAACGGTCCGGGCGGTGGTGCATAGAGAGATTGAATGTTCTGTTGCAGAACCTCTATGCCAGCTTGAGGCCCGAGTGGTGCAACTCCCGGGTCAGCATGCCCCTCCTACACAGCCCCCAGCACAGCCACCCTCTGGGTCATGAAGATGCAGTGGTGACTGCCCATGGGTGGGGACTTCAGTCCCACTGTTTCCATCTGGGGGCTCATGGGCTTGCGATTTCCAAACATCCTTCCCATCAAAGGTGTTCACCCACCACGTGTCATATACCACCCCTGTATGCATCTTGTTTGTCTTGTCTGTTTACCTCCCCAACCTTCCTCCCCAAATATACCTACTTCCCCTACCCCACATTCCACTCTCACCTGAAAACAAAAAAGGGGCAATCTGCTCCCAAAAAAAAATGACGCCCCATACATAGCTGCCCATTTTGCACACATGTCCACTGGACACATGAAGTATTATTTAATTGGCATTACAACATACTTTGTTGTCCTCACCCCCCTCTCTCAGAGGTTGAAGGTTTCATATCTACCTCCAAATTTATTGCATATGCACAGCTGTTGCTGTTGAAGAAATGGGCAGCTATGGACCTTCCCTACACCCTTCCTGCATATCCTGAGCTATTTTCCATACTGTCTTTCCTTCTTTGTGCCCCTTTTTCAGCACTTTCCTATCTCCCCATTTTTCTTTTCTTTCAAAGAATGTAGCACGGGGGTGAGTGGGAGTAAGCACTATTAAGTGGTAGTTAGCGGGTTTGCATGGATTTGCGCTTGTTTGCGCTTGGCTAAGCAATGTGCAGAAATGCATAAACTCGCGCAAACCCGTGCAAGCCCACTTATGTGCCTTAGTCACTCTGTATGTGAGGGCCCTTGTTCTGCTCAGGAGCAAAATAAAACACATCTGTAAGTCTCGAACCCCGGACATTGCACACACTACACAATATGAAGTACCCCTAAGCCACGATAGATATACATCAAGTTGTTGCTTAAATAATTATATCATGCATCAGAATGAGTGACTGTAAAGGAAAAATAGGAATACCATACCGCACAACTTGTTTTGTGGATGTTGACCAACAGTTGTTGTGGGATTGTATTACATGACTGATAAGAGAAGCAACCATTCTAGCAAGAAATAATGTTACACCCATCACTTTACAACCCCACACAGTATCACAGCAGGACAAACACTGGCATATCTGTTTAGGGAAGAGGCCATACCTCCCAACTGTCCCTAATTTTCAGGGATGTCCCTGATTTTGACACAAATTTTAACTTTGTCCCTCTGAAACCCTCTGAAAACTACTGACTTTGGCCAGAAAGGTGGTGAATTACACTTAATGAATAATGACAATAATTAAGAGTTAGACACTTCTTTTACTTCAGAAAAGGTGTATTAATTCATATGCTCTGATTCTCTCAATGTCTGAACTTAATGGCACTAATATTTTAAAGGTGTCACTGATTGTCCCTGACTTTTCCCTGAGTCTGTTAAAATATGTACCTGAGTCGTTGAGAGGTCTGGCAGAGGCAGAAACACAGAGGCATATCAGCCTTTATGCTGTTACACACTGTGCAAATAGCTTTGTAAGGAGTTTTGGAAGCATACCCTTATGTAGGAATACAACACTGAAATACAAATGGATGTAGCCATGTACTTGTAGCAACCAACTGTAAGAATGCCATTGCTCTATTGCTGAAAAGACCTGTGTGGTGCACAGACAAAAAATAACAGGCTATTCCCTGGCTATCATGTGGATAGGTGCACAGATGGGAGTTACGCAGACAGACTAGTTGCCTTGATAAACTAACATGTACACAGCAACCCTGTAAGTCCAGCAAGACAAAATCCACACAATAATAATTATGCTCTCTGTACTTCTGCAACCCTACCCAAATGTAGAATATACCTGTGTGTGCAGGGTCTACCAAGGCTGTAGGTAAGCATACTCACAGTACTGAAATGTGTCCAGTGTTTCTGAGCAGCTTGTGCTAATGTCAACACTAAAAAAGCACAAACTGTTTAGAACTGAGTAAATGAATATTCACAGTATAGCAGTTCACAAACAATTCTTGTGCCAAAGGAATACATCTCAATAACTAGCTTTGTATGGCAGTTAATTGTAACAGTTGAAAAGAAAGTACATTGTTCCATGTATCTTGGGGTAGCATTTTGAGGGGTGAGTACATTTATACACTGACAAGTGGGTACTGGAAGCAGCAACATTAGGTCTGAGTACAAAATGTAAATCTCTGGCTACACCCCTGGCTTCTCATATAAGAACTATACCAACCTTCTGTCTTAAACAATGATGTCCACAGCAAACAAGGATGATCTCCATCTTGGAAAGCTGAAAGGGCCACACCTACATGAGTCAGCAATTTATAGTACTGGGTTGCTATGACAGTAATTACTGCAATTACTACACAGCAGGCTGCATGCAATTAGCAAATGGTGGCCACTAATTGGTGCAGAGGCCATCACATGCTAATTTGCAAATTCCTACAAAAGCAGGCTGCAATATTTGCCAACTAACTCAATCACTCTATTACAGAGACTGACAGAGAGACAGAGAGAGAGACAGACAGAGAAAAGGAAAAAGAAATATTACCAAATCATACAAAGGAAAGGTATGTGACAAATATGTATTTACTGGCATGTAGTAGATGTTATTGAAGAATAGTCTACATAATGTGAACCATTCATACGTGGCAGCAGTACTTCTTTATATACAGATGTTCTGCTTAACTACTGCTATGGACAATAATGTGTATGCTGTGGGCAGTGGGACATACATGTGAAATGTGTAGCTCAGCATTAAATGTCAAAGATCTGATCCATGTTATCTGTGTTCTGTACATTAGTGTGGCCAATGGCTGTTGGGGGGAACAACTCATGCATGATAGTCATATTAAAGTGTAGCTTAGCATTGGCAACTGCTGTAGCAGTCTAGTATGCTTATCTAGCATCTGTTGCCATATATAACCCTCTAATGCTAGTGTGTGTTCATATGTGACACCTGTTTGTGTTGCAGCAAGGCCCAACAGTTCAGCTGTGAGGTCCAGGGACTTACAACAGTGTGGACCTTTTGTGTGTATGCCACACACATACGGATAAATATATATGTGTCATATATATTCACATCTGTATATGTGCATAGAGCAGGGGACATATTGCAACTGTTTGTGAAGGGGGAGATATATATGTTGGTGAAGGTTAATATGCACATATTTGTATGTAGGTTTTAGTGTGTGACAAACAGGACAGTATACAGTGCTGGTATATTACATGTGGTGGTTAAACACTGTGGGTGGTTTGTTCAATTTGCAATGTTGAAGCCAGTAAGGCCTACTAAAGCTACCTGGGCTGTGAACATCTTCAATGCATTTATCCCAAGACTGTGCAATTTTATTACATTACTGTACACCTTACATCCTTTATATAATTGATATTCTCACTATGAAAGGTGAAATGTATATGTGCCTACATATATATGTATATGTAGACAAATGGATGTGTATATGTATACACACACACACACACACACATATATATATATATATATATATATATATATATATATATATATATATATATACATACTCGTACACACCTACATCTACTTGTTGCAATAGATTCTCTGGACTGTTGACTGACTGTGATGGTCAATATGTTTGTGAATATGTCAAAGATATGTATCTGTGGAATAGCTTAGTGGGAAACTGTTTATGGTATGGTATTATGGGTCCTTGCCTTTAATCCTAGCAAAAGCTGTATATTCTGTTGCTATTTAGAACAAGTGCTATTGCATACAGTGTGATTAAGTCCATTGCTTTTAACTAGGGTGTGTCATTGGAGGCTAAAGCACTTCATCTATGAGTATTGATTGGTACCGATGTTGAATGCAAATCCTGTGTGTACTGTAGTACTACTTGAAGCTCTGGGCCTGTACAGCAAAGTATGGTGTATGTCCACATTGCTTGCATCCACTGTTTTGTGTGGTCCCTGTATTCATCACAGATTACATTTCTCAAGATTAAGGTTGTGTAAGTACTGACACACAGTACTGTATAGTACACATTGAAACCATATCTGCGTTGTCATACCTTTGTGTCCTGTAATTATGTCTAATGTGTGTGTGGTTATGTCTGTAACATGTCCTTTGATATATGTGTGGTAAAACATATAACTGCGTATCTAGCAACATTCATAGTGTACTACAGCAGTATGTGACCTATATCCCCAACTGTGCACATATTTTGGCCACGGGTTTGTGATTAACAAGTTGTGTGGTATAATAGAAATACATTTACTGGACCTTACACTGATTGTGATGGATGATATATTTCTTTACACATCAGCTTGATGTATATCTGCTTTGGCTAGGTGGTGCATTGTGTTGCATACAGTGTGCCAGGTACTCTTGTATAGTCTTATATAGTGATTTTATTTTGTTACTGTGTAGAACTTGGTTCATTAGATAGAGTGAGCAAGGCACTTTCAAGCAGTTGTGGGGTGAGCAATGATAAGTGGCAGTTACAGTGTTTCACTCTCGGTTAGCTTATAGGTTGCTGTATATGGCAGTTCAGTGATATCTGTACTGTATAATATTAAATGTGCCATATGACTTGCTCAGATATATTTTTGCATTTATGTCTTCCAGGGATCATGGCCCATTGCAGGAACCCAAGTTACAGTAGTGCTGAAGATGATATCATTACTAGCAGTATGATTCAGCACTACCGTCTCATGTTCTCACAAACCAGCAAGGACCAGCAGGAGCATACTGCAATGTGGCAAGATGTTGTCCGCAGTGTCATTGAGGTAGGCCTGCATAACCGGACATATGAGCAGGTATGCCACCACTGCAGTGATCTTCTCAGACATGTCCGTCAGCATGCCACTGATGTGCGTAGACAATAGCTTGCAAAAGGAGGTGGTGTTAATATCCATCCCCCCTCAACAGAATGGAGGAGCTGCTCATGAGCCTGTTGCACCTGCCCAACAACAACAGCAGCAGACATACACCATGATGGAGGTTGGAGCCACCCAGCAAGCACACATGGAGCATGCAGGTAACATGGCATATCTGTAGACTACTCTTATCTGTATTGGTAGATCATGCATATGTGAGATGTGGAGTGTGTCATTCAAAGATGTGGAGCCTGTTGTTGTGCAATACTGATCATTTGGAACATAATCTGTAGCCCTGTGAATGTAAACTGTTGTTGTACTGTAAGATTGCAAGCACACAGTAGCAATGCCACAGTTGTGGCCACTGACAAACTGTCTCATCTCTATGTAGGTCCCTCTGGGGTGACATCAAGGCAGCGGACAGATGCTGGTGAGTGTGTTCTACATTTATTATTGTAAATAAAAAATGCATGTCATAGTTAAGGTGTAGGCCATGTACACATGTAACACACCTACCCATAATGCATGCTGTGCATGTTTGGTATAAGAGCACGCACATCTCACTAATGTGATTAGCTGCCTCAAACACAAGCAATACTCAGACCATCTCAAACAAATGTGGCTAAACTGTAGTGACCATTGGCTAGGCACAGTTGATACTCAACATGCACATAACATACACGTCTATGTCATACACAGAAAACTTTAACATGCTACACATAAAGGATTCCCAAAACCTCTGTAAAGACACACTCCAGTATATAAAATCTCATCCACACATTACACATAATATACCTGAGGGGTAGAGGCCTATACTGGGGCATTTAAACACTCTGCAACACACTACACATTCTTGTCAGGGAATGCTCCTTATTGGCCTCCTTACAAACTCGCATAACAACTGGTTGTGAAATGGTGAATTTAGCCAAGGTTGTACAGTTCCGGCACAGCATGATTAGTGTTGGTTTGTGAAATATTTGTAGCCTTGAGTGACCAGCTGATGCTTCATGATGATGGCCTATGGTACTATACCCCATCCAGTTATTGTAACCACAGTACTACACATAGCTCTCATTGCTACACACCATAATGATGCATGTGTGCACACATATGCACTTCTAAACAGGATGCATACCAAGCACCATTTGCTCAACTGACATATATATGTCTTGTGATGCTATTGAGTGGCTAGGACATATGACACATATTGGGTATGTGTAGTGTTTAAATATGCAGTTGTGTTTTAGCATGCCATGTCATGGATGAGACTGGCATGTCCACAATATGATCTACACTCACCATAAGTACCGTACATTGGGTATGTGGCCGATTGGTATTCCATCAATTATCCATGCACCACTGATGATGTTGTGTGAATACTCATCATGCATGTGCTAAAAATGTGTCCACAATTATTTGCTAAAGACACAGAGGCTGTAAGCAGCATTTAAACCTGTCTGACACACAGATACACATCCAGCAATGGTATGTACACCTGTGAGTTATGGTGCACAGTACATTACAGGGTTATGAATACCTGCACAGCAATGTTGTGTCCATGTATGCATTGTGTTCCAGGGGGAGGACCATCACCTATTAATAAAACACATGCATCAAAGCCATGTATACTGTTAGTAACAAGGACTGACTACACTTGCACTGCATGCTGTTGAGCAGCACATGTCCTGCATGCTGACATGTGTGATATGACTGTTTTGCTTGTGATACTGTACCCCACCATCACCTGCTATTGTGTATGTTCTGTGATTGCTGGTGTTGTGTGTGTCTGCTTTAGAGAGGAGTGTATTTTTGTGTGTGTGCATGTGCGCATGTGCGCATGTGCATATGTGCGCATGTGTGCATGTGCGCATGTGCACATGTGTGCATGAGTTCATGTGCGCATGTGTGCATGTGTGCTTGTGTGCATGCGCGCATGTGGTCTGAAGTCATGTTCAGGTCTTAAAGTGTTTCCTGTTTTCCTTTCACAGGTGCCGAGGTGGGGCTGGTTCAGTACAGCAGGGAACCTGATGTCACTGAGACAGACAGTGATGATGAGGATAGATGTGTTGAGGCACAGGCAGGTTTGTCAAGGTCTGTTGTTGGGCCACCAATTGACAGTACACAAGTCTTCACCCCATCCATGCACACAGTCATACTGCCTGTACATCCATCATCACCATTGCCCTTAGCTGAGGGACAGTGTATGGTTGGCACTGGCCAGAACAGTGTGGTATCTATGGCACATGTATCAGGACACAACAGCCATAGCCAGATGTCTGGAATGGTACCACATAGGCAGATGCCCAGGGGTTCTCGTCAGAGCACTGCTGGTCATCATACCCCTGGCAGATGTGCCACAGCGCTTTCTACCACACGCATGTTCCAGGCTGTCATGGAGGCACAGACACAACTGGAGCGATACACCAGACAGGGACTAAGGGCACAGAGGGCTCATAACACCTCTGTAAATGACAGTATCTGTGACCTAGCAGGTGCCATACGTAACTACACTGAGGTCATTGATAGACGTTGAGGTGAGACATTGGATGTCCTCCACAGTGTCATGTCCATGTGTCAGGACAGTGTGGGATGGTTGAGATGTCAACATGGACGTATTCCATCAACATCAGCAGCTGGTGGTCGCCGTGGACATCCAGCAAGTCACAGCTGCTCCCATAGTGGCAGTACCAGCCCCAGCAATGTTGGGGGGGCTGTCCATAGACCGTCCTAGCAAACCACGTGCACGTGGCTCTGGCCAGTCCAAGCAGGAACCTGGATCCAGTGGACATAAACCTCTTCGGATAGTACCCAATCTGGATTAGTATCTGATACTGTCTGTAGCACCCCTGCCAGGCACAGGTTCCGTATTCATGGCCAGAGACGGTGATCTGCAAAGCCTGCCAGATACAGTCTGTAGCTGTCTCAGAAATCCCAGTATATGGCAGCAACATGGTGGAACTGTGTGCATGCAGACACACACGCATAAACAAGAAACCTAGGGAAAACACATACCCGCACACATTACATCAACATTGGCCCATAACAGTACTCATGGCCCTCACACACATATTCACACACACATGTCGATTGTATGGCTCAGTGTAGGCCTCTGACAAACCAACAACACACCCTGTGCATATGATGAAACCTGTGCCACCTCCTGTCATCTGTAACATTGATGCAGGAACAAGCTAGCATGGTGCTGATGCACAGGGTGACTTTAATAAAGTATAGCAATGGTTGGATGTGTAGCATGTTGTCAGCAGCAAAGTGTAATGATAGTCTTGAAAGTGTAGCTGAGCAGACATGATGCATTAAAACTGTAATTAGTAATGCTGCATTGTTTTCACCAGTGTTTATTCCAATTGTGTTTTATTTGCCCATGTACCACTTGGCTGATGTGTGTAGTTGTGTCAGCATACGTTATACAGTGGACAGTAAGTGTGGGGTGTGCGCAACACAGGTTTGCAGGTGTCCATTTGTGAACATGGTGGAGGTGCACTGTCTGCATGTACATGCATATTGAACACATGGGCAGGGTGACATGCCCTGTATTGGCCAGTGTTAACACTCCATAGTTTCTATTGGTGGCCAGTATGCATTGTACTACACACATTTTGGAACTTGAGTATGCATGTGTGTATGACACAGGCTGACACTGTGCTGTGGGTGATGCTGCTGTTGCTATCTGTCATTGGTTTGCATTGTTAAGGTTAACATTGTCCCAGCTACATAATCCTTTAGTAATGCACACTGTTCGCCTACAGGGTTGCATGAACCGTGCTATCACAAACAAAAGAAATTCTCACTTATACAGTAAAAGTGCATTAGTCTCATGGACCCCTGCCATAAACTAAATATATAATAGAAGGTGTGAAGTTGTACCAAAAAAGAGTTACATACCAAGAAGGGATAACCTCTCTGTTCAGTATCATTGGGAAAATACAATCCCTCAATAAACATATAAGGCAAGCTTCAAAATACAAAATGGCAAGGATTCCAAAGACAACACTAAAGCTTTCTTTAGTGTTGTGTATAATCTACAGGGGAAATCTCAGATCAGGTCACAGTTAATATAAATGGTCACAAAATACACTTATCTGACTGACATTACCAATTTCTTGTCAGACAGTTTGAATGCAGATTTCACCACCCTGTCGTTACACAAGAGAGCATCTGGGAAACAGAAAAAAAAAAATTAAGCTTGTTTCCTGCCTTTCCTGTTAAGTGGTATAGACTATGTGTAGGCTTCTGAGCCCCCAAGCACTTCTGTGTTGGAGGGAAGCCTTCTAGCTTAGTTTTTTTTTTGTTTCTTATAACTAGCCAGTTTTCTAGTTTCAGCACTCAAATCTGTTTCTTTGATCTCAGCACTTATTCAGAAAAAAAAAAAAAAAAAATTCATCTGCTTTTACTGTACTTGTGTTTCTACCTACTTTTTTTACTTTTGCATCATCTTAAAAGTACTCAATTGTATTTATTACTGCTTGGTGTAACTCATTCTAAGCCTTTTGGTTTAAACACTTGGGCTTCGGACCAGTTGTTCTGCACTGAGAGGGTTTGTGGTCTGCACTGTAGTGGCAGAACAGGTAGCTTACATCCTTCTAGGTTGGGAACTGCTGATTGAGGGCTCAGTGTCTGTTATTCTAAAAGTGTATTAATTCTGGTTTAAGCACTTGGGCTTTCAGGCCAGTTATTTTACATTAAGAGGGTTCGTGGTCTGCACTCTTGTGGGAGGAGAGGCTGGAATCTGCCCTTCTGAGCTGGGAATTTCTGGTTAAAGGCTTATAGTGCATGCATATCTGAACTGCTTCTTACTGAAGTTGGTGCGCCTTGTTTGCTGTGGCATAGACTAGATTCGGGCCTGCTGGATCTAGCTTTGTTTGTGTAACTTGAGCACTAATCCAGGCATTCTCTAAAGTATTCAATTGTATTTATTACTGCTTGGTAGTAACTTGATTAAAGTGTAGTTATCATTCTAAGTCTTTTGGATTAAGCACTTGGGCTTCAGACCAGTTGTTATACATTAGGAAGGTTTGTGGCATGCACTGTGGTGGTAGGACAGGTAGCTTTCATCCTTCTAAGTTGGGAACTGCTGATTGAGAGCTCAATGTCTGTTATTCTTAAAGTGTATTAGTTCTGGTTTAAGCACTTGGGCTTCAGGCCAGTTATTTTACATTAAGAAGGTTTGTGGTCTGCACTCTTGTGGGAGAAGAGGCTGGACTCTGCCCTTCTGAGCTGGGAATTTCTCGTTAAAGGTTTATAGTGCCTGAATATTTGAACTGTATCTTACTGAAATTGGTACACCTTGTTTGCTGTAGCATAGACTAGATCCAGGCCTGCTGAATCTAGCTTTGTTTATATGCTTGTTGTTTGTTTGCTTGTTATTTCCCTGGAACGCTAATTCCACCTAATACGTGGCTTCTCAGCGCTTCTGTGGATCACTAGTGATATCTGCATTGCTTACTGTACTTATTTCCTTGTTTCACTTGAAAGAAAGTTACTGTTTGTCGTTTTTGCATTTAAGTTACCTGTAACACATTGCACTTAAGTTACCTGACACTTGCTCACTAAAGCAATTATATAAGTCAGCACTAAAAATTAAAAGCACTACATCCTCACTCCCCACTGGCCCTGGTTTTCAATTATTAAGGAATTCCCAATATTATTCTAGCATGTCCAAAGGTGAGTTGTCAATCTTCTCTCCGGTCCAGCTGGTGAATCTGGGAATCTTGAGGCAATGTTACAACTGCCTCATGTACACAGACAACCCTCTCCTCCTCCCAACAAATTCCAACACATGTGAGAGATGCAACCATATAGCCAAACTGGAGGCTAAGCTCTCTCAACTCAGTACTGGCATAACCAGTCAGGAGGAGAAGGAAACCACACTCACTACAATTCCAGTCTCACATAGACCTACCACGACAGCAAACCAAACACATAATCACACAAAACATACTGGAGGCTCTAAATAAAGATCTGCCAAAGCAGCAGAGACCTCCAAAGCAGACACCCAAGCAGCTACCCCAAAACAAAACACGTGCAACACATATCTCACAAAGCCAGTGTGCCGAACAGTCACAGCCCTTAAGACTAAACAACACACCTGATACACTTGTGATAGGTGACTCTATCGTCAGGCACACTGACGTCCCGCTCACCAGGCTGAACAAGGAGAGGGTCACGGTGAGCAGCCTGTCGGGCGCTAGGATCCGCCACATAACACAAGCACTCAGGTCACTCCAAGGCAAGTACAAATATGACTCAGTCATTGTCCATGCTGGTGTGAATGACCTGAGACGTACCTCCCTGGACTACATGAAAAGAGACATAAAGGAGCTCTCTGAGCATGTAGCCCAGGCCGGTATGACCCTGACCTTGAGTAGCATCTTACCCTCACCAAGAATGATGCCACAATATGAAGACAAGATGATCAATTTCAACAATTGGCTTAAGTACTGGTGTCATTCAAAGGGGATCCAATGCCTGTCAGCTTGGGATGATATGCTCGACAAGCCACGATGCTTCGCTAGGGACGGCTTGCACCTGTCACCCCTGGGCTTTCGGATATTGGCAAAGGCTCTTGCTACCCCCATAGTGCCTTTTTTAGGCAAGGCTCAAAAGACAAACCCACCTCCATAGGTATCACAAGGGATAAGAAACTAAGAGTAATGCTACTCAACACCAGAAGTCTAAACCTCAAGATGCATGCACTCGAAACTCTCCTTAGCATGGAGAATATCGATATCTGTGCAGTAACATAAACCTGGTTCAGGGCTCCCGAGAGCACCCCAGCACTAACAGGTTATACCTCATACCATGCTTTTCAGCCCCAAAACTTGGACCGAACCACAAAAGGAGGGGGAGTATCGATATTCATCAAAGATACCCACACCTCCAGGTTGGTGGCAAAGCACGAAGCATCAGAGACTATCCATGTGCAACTAACAGTGGGTAAAACTGCCTTCCAGTTTATAGCCTGCTACAGACCACCCTCCCAAACCCAGGAACCCCACTCAGCCTTCCTGAGAACACTGGAAAATATGAAGGTCTCTCCAAACACTATTATATTGGGTGACTTCAACTACCCAAACATAGACTGGGAGCATTACTCTAGCTCCAACAGCCTAGCCCAAAGGTTACTAGAATTTATAAACTCAAATGCTATGGAACAACTTGTTACCACTCCCACAAGAGGGAAAAACATACTGGACCTGATCATCACCAACATGGGGACTCTATGCTCCAGACCAGAAGTGTATCCCTCACTGGTAAAATCAGACCATAAACTAATCTCACTGGATATTCACATCCCGATCCCACCCCCTGCCTAGAAAACCACAGTGAAAAACTTCTCTAAAGCAAATTTCACACTCCTCAAAACTGAGGTGGAATCCTTCAAAGCCCCCGGGCCTGTGGAAAATACGGCCCAGACCGCAGAATCCTTTATAAACGCATTCTATGAACACCTTCAGGAATGCATGGATCATGCGATCCCAAATAAAACCAAGACCCAGTCCTCCAAAGGCAGACGTCCTGTCTGGTGGACCCCAGCCATAAACAAACTATACAATAGAAGGAGGAAGCTACTAAATGATAGAGCAAAATCCCAAAAAGGGAAGGCATCACTGATCAGTATTAGCAAAAAACTACGGGCACAGATAAAATTGTCTAAGGCCAGCTTCGAGAGAAAAATTGCACAGGACACTAAGGATAATCACAAGGCTTTCTTTAGTTATGTTAGGAACCTGAGTGGTAATTCCCAGATATGCTCAGAATTAGTCCAAAATGACAAAAAATACACCGAACCCACAGACATTGCCAACATCCTAGCTGACAGGTTCAATGCAATCCCCCCCCCTCCCCACCAAAAGGGCAAATATCTATCCCAGCAGAGTGCTGCCCCCCTGACATCTCAGATGCTCAGGTAACAGCCGCTCTTCAAAGCAAAAACACAGCATCAATGGGACCAGACGGTGTCCCGGGCTGCGTCCTACATGAACTCCAAGAAGAGCTAAACCCAAACATAAAACTACTGTTCAATCTCAGCCTTACTACAGGATATGTGCCCAAAGAGTGGCGTACAGCAACAGTGGTCCCTCTCCACAAAGGTGGTGCCTCAACGGATCCTGGAAACTATCGCCCATAAGCCTGACTAGCTTGGTCTGCAAAGCTATGGAAAGGATCATCATGGACCTCATAAATAAAGATATTGGGGACCTACAAACACTGGATCCTACCCAGTTCGGCTTTGTTAAGGGCAGATCCTGCCTCTTAAACCTGGTTGATTTCTTTGAAACAGTCACCAAGGCCATTGACAAGGGAAGGTGGTCCACACAGCCTACCTGGACCTCGCAAAAGCCTTTGATACAATACCCCACTCGGGCATTATAGATAAGCTCACCAGCTTAAATATAAACCCTATGTCACTAGATGGATTGCAAATTGGCTCAAGGACAGAACCCACATGGTTAGAATTGCTGGAGCCATGTCAGACTCCAAACCAGTTACAAGTGGTGTCCCACAAGGCTCAGTCCTGGGACCTCTCTTGTTCGGTATATATTTCTCGGAGGTGCAGGCCAACACGGAAGGACTGTGGCTGACCAAGTTCGCAGATGACTGCAAACTGGGCGCCATAATCGACTCTCCAGCCGACACAAGCATCCTCCAAAAGGGCCTCATAGAAACAGACAACTGATGCCAGAGCCATGGCCTCAAGCTAAATGCCAAAAGTGTATAGTCATCCCTTTGGCAAAACAAAGTGCCACAAATTACCACATAGGTGGTAATCCATTAAGTACAAAGAAGTAATTAGGGACCTGGGGACCCAAGTTGATAGCAATCTCTCATTTGACAACCACGTGGCCAAAGTGGTTAGAAAAACATTTTATATAGCCCACCTAATCATGAAGGGATTCACATCTAGATCAGGGACGCCATCGGTGCCTCTTTACTCATACCTCATCAGGCCCATAATTGAGTACAATGCCCCTTTTGGGATGTACCTTACCAGACACCTGCAGCAACCAGAAAGACCCCAAAAGTACCTCACCAAGAGGATCAAAGGGCTCAAACAGATGCCATATGCTGACCGGTTAAAGAAACTCCAGCTCTACTCAGTGGCATACCACCTGTTCAGAGGCGATCTGTGCCTGATATATAAAGCCATGTCCAACCCGGAATTAATGGACATGCTGCACCTCAGAAAATCCAAATCCCATCGAGCTACGCTCGAGAGACTTGAACCTTAGCACTGAAATAAATAGGACATGCTGGAGGGACAGATTCATAACCCAGAGGCTCCCTTCACTCTGGAATAAAATCCCAGTCCAGGTTAGGCAGAGTCCCTCATTGACTCTCTTCAAGAGGAATCTTGATGAGTGGATGGGAGATCGTAGGTTTACCCCGGGTATCACTTCTATGTCACTGTTAGACAGAGGCACAGTATACTAACCTCGAAAAAGGGCATAGCAAAATAAATTTAAAATGGGTGGCGAAAGCCAAACACATTCTGGCTAGGCTTATAAATGCCCTAGGGCAGATAGCCTAGTATGAACCTATGAACCTATGAACAAGGGCCACATTTCCAGACCTGAAGAATGTAAAACCTGATAATTCACAGACACTGCAGTTAAAGCATCTCTTTACCAAAGTCCAAATCACAGTGGCAATGGTACTGGACAGTGTCCCTGGCTGCGTCATACACAAACTGACATATGAAGTCACCACTCACCTAAACACTCTGTCCAGATGCAGACTCTTTACAGGTTACATACTTGTGGAATGACGCACGGTAATGGTATTCACAGTCCACAAGAGTTGAGCTACAACTTCTTCTTCTTCTCCTTTTGGATGCTCCCATTAGGGGTTGCCACAGTAGATCATCTGTTTCCATTTCTTCCTGTCCTCTGCATCTTGCGCTGTCACACCATCCACCTACATGTCCTCTCTCACCACAGCCATAAACCTCATCTTAGGCATTCCTCTTTTCCTGTTACCTGGCGACTTCATGTTTAGCATCTATTTCACAATATACTCTGCATCCCTCCTCAGCACATGTACAAACCAACTTACTCCTGCCTATCTGGCTTGGTCTACTAACCTTCAAACCTGGGCTGACCCTCTAATATACTTATTCCTAAACCTGTCCACCCTCATCACACCTAGTGCAAATGTTAACATAAACTGATTAAGGGTAGAACTACAACAGATCCTGGAACCTCTCACCCTATAAGCCAGACAAATATTATCGGGAAGGCTATGGAGCACACCATTATGGAACTCATTAACAGAGATATTATGAACCTGCAAACACTGCACCATACCCACTTAGGTTCTCTAAAGGCCAGATCATGGCTCCTACACTTACACTTCAAGCCAGTTAACAAGGCTATAGGTGAGGGAGGGGAGGTCCACACAGCCAGGCTATAGCTCACCAGCAATTCATACCCATCCCACATTCTGGTATTATACATATCCTCAACAGACTGACCATAAACGATTGTTAGATGAAGGATTGACAACTGACACACAGATGTAGGACACACAGTAACATTTGCAGCCTCCATGTACAATTCTATGCCAGTAACAAGTGGTATTCCCCTGCACTCAGTCCTGAGACCACTCCTGTTTGGCAAATAGCTTTCTTAGGTACAAGCAAACACAGTAGGGATATGTCTGCCCACGTTTGATAAAAATGCATACTGTGGGCTATACTTTATTCTCCAGATGACACACACATCCACCAAAAGGGTATCATAAAGACAGATACCTGGTGTCAAACTCATGCTGTAAAGCTATAAGCCAAAGAAAGCATAGTTATCCACTTTTAGAAAACAAAGTATTCCCAGAGTACAACATAGGTAGTAGCTCCCAAAATGTGGAACAGGTACTAATGTATATATACAGTCATGTGCTTAGTCATCTCTCCTTTGTTAATCACATTACCAAAGGGTTTGGGAAATCCCTCTGTGGATAACATAAGCAATAAAGGGTTTGCATGCAGATCCACAAAGGTTGTTGCACACCTATAATGATTAGTCATCTTTGCCAGACTTTGCTTGCTTTGGAACAGGATTCAGATATACCTCAAGCATAAACCCTCACTCACACTCTTCAATAGAAACCATGATGAGTAGATGTGAAACAGAAGACGTAGCCCAGGGATCACTGCAGTGGCTTAGCTTGTCACTAGCATACAGAAGTGACCTAAGGTCTGGAAAGTGCCAGCATGCTCTGGCAAAGATAACAGATGCATTCATGGAGAAAGCAGAGTACCCACCTGTGAAATAATTGAGGTCACATGTATGTATATGGCTTTGCCCCACAACTACCTTACATGTGTTATGCACATACACTTGTCATTGTGATATGTCATACACTAGAAAAATCAAAACCCACTCCACATTGAAACACACCTGGAACATACAACCACAGTCAACAAGTACGAGATTCAAACTCCTTCCTAAATTCATTATGATATTACAACAGTATGCATTTACACGTTGCGCTATACATGTTATTAAGATTTTTTCTTTCCACAGGTTTATTTGTAGGATGGTGACATCATCAGACTTGACAAAGATGAGTATACCACTTTTAAGGGGTGTGAGTAGTCTCCAAAAAGGTTGCGCCTCCCCAGGGAGAAACACACACTATTGGTAAATGCAGGATTGTAATCCCTGCCTAATTACATTATGACACTACAGCAGTACACATTTACACGGCATACTATACCCATTACTAGAACTTCTCTTTTCCACCGGTATATTTGTAGGATGGTGACATCATCAGACTTGACAAAGATGAGTATACCACTTTTAAGGGGTTTGAGTAGTCTCCAAAAAGGTTGCTTCTTCCCAGGGAGACACACACACACTTGGCAAACATAGGATTTGAACCCCTACCTAACTGCATTATGATACTACAGCAGTACACATGTACACAGCACGCTATACACATTACTAAGGTTTTTCCTTTCTATAGGTATATTTGTAGGATGGTGACATCATCATACTTAAAGATGAGTATACCACTTTTAAGGGGTGTGAGTAGTCCCCAAAAAGGTTGCTCTCTCCCCAGGGAGAGACAGACACACACACACACACACACACACACACACACACACACACACACACACACACACACACACACACACACACACAGTTGGCAAGTACGGTGTTCTTAATCCAAACTAAGTATGTCTTTACATTTCAGCAAGCAATATGGAGTTACAGGGTGCAATACAGACATTACTTGCTGATAGTTTGTCCAAAGGTTTTTTTCACATTTGCTAACCTCAGCAGGTGTATCATACTGGGTGTATTGTGAGTGTATTGTATGCATAGGCCATGACCATATCATATATGGGTTGATGCACCACATGCTGGCAAACACAGGGTCAAACCGGTGGCTAAGCTCTGTCAACCCAATACTGGACAATACAGTCAGGAGGAGTAGGGTCATACAACCACAACACCAACTGTCTCACATAGACCTACAATATAAGCACCAGCAAAACACACACATAAATACACATTATCATACTCGGAGAATACAAATATTAATCTGAAAATGAGAGAGTGTCCTCCTAAGCAGACAAGCAAGCAACATGCACCTCCAAGCACACACCAGAAAACACATAATACACCAAAGCAGTGTGCCTCACAACAGGCCATAAGGAAAAACAACATACCCAACACACTAGTAATAGGTGACTTCATAGTCAGACACACAGATGTTCCACTCACTCGGCTGGACAAAGGGAAGGTTACTGTCAGTTTTCTGTCAGGTGCTATGATCCGCCACATAACACAAGCACTTAAATCACTCCAGAACAGGTACATATATGACGTGTTCTTTGTACATGTCAGTGTGAATGATCTGATACATACCTCCCAGGACAACATGACAAGAGATATATATTAGCTCTATGATCATGTAGCCCAGGCTGGTATGACCCTGACCTTGAGTAGCATCTTACCTTCACCTACATGATACTGCAATATAACAAAAAGACGATAAACTTCAACAATTGGCTGAGCTTCTGGTGTCATTCAAAAGGGATCCAGTCTCTGTCTGCCTGTGATGACATGATAGACAAGCCTCATTGCTTCGCTACAAATGGTTTGCACCTGTCGCCCCTATGCTTCTGAATACTAGCCAAGGCTCTTGCTGTCCCCATATTACCTTTTTTAGGCAAGGCTCAAAGGTTCATAGGTTCATAGGTAGGTACTAGACTATCGGCCCTGAGGCCTATACAAGCCCAGCCAAAAAGGTACCCTGGCTTTTGCCACCCAAGAAATTTATTTTCCTGTGCCACTGTCGAACAGAGACACAGAAGTGATCCCCGGGGTGAATTTCCTATTTCCCATCCAATCATCAAGATTTTTGTTGAAGAGTGCTAATGAGGAGCTTTGTTTGATATAGATAGGTAGTTTATTCCGGAGTATGAGAAGTCTCTGAGACAGGAATCTATCCCTCTGGCATATTCTGTTTATTGTGGTGACAAGGTTTAGGTCCCTAGAGTGTGTAGGTTCATAGGTAGGTACTAGGCTATCTGCCCAAGGGCATTTATAAGCCTAGCTAGAATGTGTTGGCTTTCACCTCTCTTTTAAATTAGTTTCCTGGGCCTCTGTCTAGCAGGGCCATTGAAGCGATCCCAGGGGTAAATTTACGATTTCCCATCCACTCGTCAAGATTCCTCTTGAAGAGAGTCAGCGAGGGGCTCTGCCTAACATAAACTGGGATTCTATTCCAGAGCGAGGGAAGTCTCTGGGACAGGAATCTATCTCTCCAGCATGTCCTGTTTATTGCTGTGCTGAGGTTTAATTCACTGGAGCGTTTGGCTCTAAGAGATTTGGTTTTCTTGAAGTGGAGCATGTCCATTAATTTCGGGTTGGACATGGCCTTATACGTCAGGCATAGATCACCTCTGAGCAGGCAGTAAGCAACCGAGTAGAGCTGGAGTTTCTTTAGTCGAGCTGTATAGGGCATCTCTTTGAGGCCCATGATCCTTTTGGTGAGGTACTTCTGTGGTCTTTCCAGCTGTTGCATGTGCCGATTAAGGTACATACCACATGGGGCATTGTACTCTATTATGGGCCTAATGAGTGATGAGTAGAGGGGCACAATAACCTCTCTTGATCTAGAGGTGAACCCTTTCATGATTAGGTGGGCTACATAGAAGGAATTTCTAACCACTTTGGCAATGTGATTATCAAAGGGGAGGTTACTATCTACCTGGGTCCCCAGGTCCCTAATTACATTTACCATACCTAGTGGTTTACCACCTATATGGTAATTTGTGGGCACTTTGTTTTTTCCAAAGGGTATGACTATGCATTTTTTGGCATTCAGCTTGAGGCCATGGTTTTGACACCAGGTATCTGTCTCTGTAAGACCCTTTTGGAGGATGTCTGTGTCAGCCGGAGAGTTGATTATGGCCCCCAGTTTGCAGTCATTTGTGAACTTGGTCAGCCATAGTCATCCCGTGCTTGCCTGTACCTCATAAAAGTATATACCAAACAGGAGGGGTCCCAGGACCGAGCCCTGTGGGATGCCACTTGTGACTGGTTTAGAGTCGGACATGGCACCCGCAACTCTGACTATATGTGTTCTATCCGTGAGCCAGTTGGCCACCCATATCTTGACATAGGGGTTAATGTTCAAGCTGGTAAGCTTGTCTATGATGCCAGAGTGGGGAATGGTGTTGAAGGCCTTAGCAAGGCCCAGGTAGGCTGTGTGGACTACCTTCCCTTCATCTATGGCCTTGGTAACTGTTTCAAAGAAGTCAACTAGGTTTAGGAGGCAGGATCTGCCTTTAACAAAGCTGAATTGGGTAGGGTCCAGTGTCTGGAGGTTTCCAATGTCTCTGTTTATGAGTTCCATGATAATTAGTTCCATAGCTTTGCAGACCAGGCTGGTCAGGCTTATAGGGCGATAGTTCCCAGGTTCTGTTGTGGCACCACCTTTGTGGAGCGGGATGACTGTTGCTGTACGCCATTCTTTGGATACATAGTCTGTGGTAAGGGTGAGTCTGAACAGTGAATTTAGGTGAGGGTTTAGTTCCTTTTGGAGCTTGTGTAAGATGCAGCCTGGGACACCATCCGGTCCCATTGATGCTGTGTTCTTAGCTTTGGAGAGGGCTGTTTTTACATGCATATCCGTGATGTCTGGGGCTCGGCATTCTTCTGGGATAGACACGGGCCCTTTTGGGGGTGAGGTGGGGGTGAAGTTTGCACTGAACTTGTCTGCCAGGATGTTGGCAATGTCAGTTGGTTCAGTGTATTTTTTGCCATTTTGCAGCAGCTCAGAGCATATCTGAGAGTTTCACCTAAATTTGTGATATAGCTAAAGAAGGCTCTGTGGTTATCTTTAGATGCCTTGGCAATTTTTCTTTAGAAACTGGCCTTGGATGATTTTATGAGCGATCATAGTTTCTTGCTAATAATGATCAGTGATGCCTTTCCTTTTTGGAATTTTACTCTATCATGTAGTAGTTTCCTCCTTCTGTTGTATAGCTTATTTATGGCCGGGGACCACCAGACTGGTTTCCTCTTTTTGGAGGAGTGAGTCTTGGTTTTACTTGGGATGGCTCAATCTATGCATCCCTGTAGATGCTCATAAAATGCACTTGTAAATGATTCTGTGGATTGGATAGCATTATCCTGTAGCAAGGGGGCTTTGAAACTTTCCACTTCGGTCTTGAGAAGTGTGAAGTTTGCTTTTGAAAAGTTTTTCACAGTGGTTTCCTTGACTGGGGGTGGGGTCAGGATGTGGATGTCCAGTGTGATTACTTTATGATCTGATCTTACCAGTGAGGGGTTTACCTCTGGTGTGGAACACTGATCCCCCATATTGGTGATGATCAGGTCCAGTATGTTGTCACCTCCAGTGGGCATGTTGAACAGCTGTTCCAGGGTGTTTGAGTTTATAAACTCTAGAAAGCATTGGGCAAAGGAGTTTGTACTTGTGTAATTCTCCCAGTCAGTGTTTGGGTAGTTGAAATCTCCTAATATCATGGTGTTTGGTAGGACCTTTATATTTTCCAGTGTCCTCAGGAATGCTGAGTGAGGGTCCTAAGACAAGGTAGGTGATCTGTAGCATACTACGATCTGATAAGCAGCTTTGCCCACTGTTAGTTGCACTTGGATGTTCTTCAGGGCCTCGTGCTGTGCCACTAACCTGGAGGTGTGGGTATCCTTTATGAAAATGGATACACCCCCTCCTTTTGTATTTTGGTCCGGGTTTTGGGGCCGAAGCTTGGAGGGATTGGGATTTCTTTAAGTGGAGCATGTCCAACAGCTCTGTGTTTGACATAGCTTTGTATGTTAGGCAGAGATCACCTTTGAGTAGGCGATATGCGGCAGAGTAAAGCTGGAATGTTTTGAGACGGTCTGTGTAGGGCATGTATTTGAGGCCAGTAATCCTCTTTGTGAGGTATTTCTGCGAGCTTTCCAGTTGTTGTAGATGTCTTGTGAGGTACATACCAAAAGGGGCGTTGTACTCTATAATGGATCTAATGAGTCATGAGTAGAGGGGAACAATTACCTCTTTTTTTCTGCATGAGAAACCTTTTGTGATGAGGTGTGCCACATAGAAGGATTTCCTGACTACTGTGGCGATGTGATTATCAAAGTAGAGACTACTGTCCACCTGTGTCCCAAGGTTTCTTATCACACTTTCAGTGTTAAGTATACTACCGCCTATGTTGTAGTTCATGGGTACAGAGTTTTTACCAAAGGGGATGACAATACACTTTTTGGCATTGAGCTTGAGGCCATGGCTTTGACATCAGGCATTTGTCTCTGTGAGGCCCTTTTGAAGGATGTCCACATAGTTAGTAGTTTTGATTATGGCTCCTAGTTTGCAGTCATCTGGGAACTTCATTAGCCAAAGACCTTTTGTGCTAGCCTGTACTTCAGGGAAGTAGATACCAAACAGGACATGACACAGGACTGAACCCTGTGGTACTCCACTTGTCACTGGTCTGAAGTCAAATTTGGAGCCTGCCACTTTCACAGTGTGGGTTCTGTCAGTGAGCCAGTTGGCAACCCATCTTGTGACATAGGGATTTATACCGAGTTTAGTGAGTTTATCTATAATTCCAGAGTGTTGGATGGTGTTGAAAGCCTTGGCAAGATCTAGATAGGCTGTGTGAACCACCTTACCCTTGTCTACGGCTTTGGTGACTGCTTTAAAGAAGTCTATCAGGTTTAGGAGACACAATCTGCCTTTTACAAACCCAAACTGGTTGAGGTCCAGAGTTTGGAGATTACCAATGTCTTTGTTTATAAGTTCCATGATGATACGTTCCATGGTCTTGCAGACCAGGCTCATCAGGCTAATGGGACACTAGTACCCAGGGTCCGTAATGGCTCCCCCCTTGTGTAGTGGGATAACCATCGCTGTGCGCCATTCAGCAGGCACAAAGCCTGAGGTGAGGCTATGATTGAATATGGTACTTAGGTGTGGTGCCAGTTCATTCTGTAGTTCGTGTAAAACGCAGCCTGGGATGTTGTCTGGTCCCATGGATGCTGTGTTCCTGGCTTTGGAGATTGTGGTTTTTACCTGTGCAGCCATAATGACAGCAACTTTGCATTCTTCCGGTATAGAGATGGGCTTTTTAATGGGTGAGAGGGGGGTAAAGTTAGCACTGATCCTATCTGCCAGGATGTTGGCAACATCAGTTGGGTCTGTATATTTAGTGCCATTGTGCTGTAACTCAGAGCAGATCTGAGTGTTGCCATTGAGATTCTTGACATAGCTATAGAATGCTTTGTGGTTGTCTTTAGAATCAGTGGCAATTTTGTTTTCGTAACTATCTTTGGAGGATTTTATCAGGGATCGCAGCTTCTTACTGAGGCTGACCAGGAGCTCCTCCACTCATGGGATTTTACCCTCTTTTGCAACAGTTTCTTCCTTCTGTTGTGCAGTTTGTTTATTGCAGGGGACCACCAGATTGTCTTCCTTTTCTTGGAGGATAGCGTCTTGGTTCTGTTTGGGATAGCACAATCCATGCACTCATGTAAGTGCTTATAAAGTGCAATTGTGTAGGATTCAGTAGTCGTAACTGTATTGTCCATCTGCATGGGTGTCCTGAAGTTCACCACTTCTGTCTTAAGAAGCATGAAGTTGGCTTTGGATTAATTTTTTAACATGGTTTCCTTAATGGAGGGTAGGGGCAGAATGTGGATATGTAGGGTAATTAGCTTAGGGTCAGATCAGACCAATAAGGCGTTGACTTCAGGTGTGGAACAGTGGTCACTCAGGACAAACCAAACCCCGTACCCAACACAAATAACCACAAAGTGAGCTAAATGCTACTCATTGCCAGAAGTCTCAGCCTCCAAATGCACACACTCGAGGCACTTCTCTGTATGGAGAATATTGATATCTGTGCAGTAACAGAAACCTAGTTCAAGGCTCCAGAGAGCACACCAGCACTACCAGGATACTACTCATTCCATACCTTCCAGCATCAGAACCTGGATCATAGCACATAGGGTGGGGATGTATCCATATTCATCAAGGATACCTACACCTCTCTTTACATCCTCTCTACAGAATATGTACCCATAGAATGTTGCACACCAATGTTCTTCCCACTTCACAGGGGTGGGGCCACAAAAGACCCTTGGCATTCACGCTCTATGAGCCTGATGAGTCTGATCTGCAAGGCAATAGAGCCAATCATAATGGAAGTCAACAATAAAGACATTGGGAACCTTCACACAGTTGAGCACACCCAGTTTGGCTTCTTCAAATGCAGATCACGCCTCCTGAACTGGGTGGATTTCTTTGAGACAGTTACCTAGGCTATAGATGATTGAAATAAGCTCCACACAGCCTACCTATACCTCGCTAAGGCCTTTGACACCATTCCCCATTCAGGTAACATAGATGAACTCACCAACCTGGGCATGAATTCATACATCACAAGATGGATTGCAAACTGGCTCACAGATAGATCCCACAAATTAAGAGTTGCTGGCTACGTCAGACTCTACACCGGTAACAACTGGTGTCCCCCAGGGTTCAGTCCTGGGGTCCCTTCTGTTTGGTATAGACATCTCAAAAGTACATGCCAACACAGGAGGGTTGTGGTTGACTAAGTTTGCTGGGAACTGTAAAGTGTTTGCCATAATAGATTCCCCGGATGACACAAATATTCTTTAGAAGGGACTCTATGAGACAGATGTGTTGTGTCAGAATCATGGCTTCAAGCTCAATGCGGAAGAATGGATAGTAATCCCCTTTGGTGAAAACAAAGTACCCACAAACTAACACATAGGTGTTACTCCCTAAAAACTGACAAAGTGATAAGGGATCTGGGGACAGAAGTAGATAGTCATCTTTCTTTTGACAACCATGTTGCCAAAGTAATTAGGAAATCCTATGTGGCCCATCTAATCAACAAAGGGTTTGCATCAGGATCAAAAGAGGTAGTGGTGACCCTCTACTCTTAAGTCATCAGACCCATCATTGAATACAATGCACAATTTTGGATGTACTCGACTAAGCATATCCAGCAGCTGGAGAGACCACATAGGTACCTCACCAAGAGGATTACTGGCCTCAAACAGTTGTGTTATACAACACAACTGATAAAACTAAATCTGTTCTCTGTTGCGTACCGCCTACTCAGAGACACACTCTGCCTAACATACAGAGCCATGTCCAACACATAACTGTTGAACATGCTCCATCTACGGATAACAAAATTGAGTCGCACTACACACTACAAGGATATGAACCTCATCACAACAATGAATATAACATGCTGGTGGGATAGAGTACCATCCCGGACACTTGCCTTACTGTGGAACAGAGTCCCAATGTTCATCAGACAGAGCCCCTCACTGACACTCTTCAATAGGAACCTTGATGAGTGGATGGGAAACAGACAATTCACGCCAGGCATCACATCAGCAGCCCCACTAGAAAGGGGCTTAGGGTACTAACTATTAGAACTAGGGCTTAGGGGACTACCCAATAGGGTGGTGAAAGCTGCACAACTTGCCTAGGCTAATATATGCCTTCATGAAGATAGTCTACTACATACCTATGAACCTATGTGACAGGTACATGTCTACAGATAGTAGATGTGTACTTCATTGTACAGTCATGTTGTACAGCAGGCACATGGACCACATACACTGTAATGCTTACAGATACTGGTGGCTGTTATGTACAGTGGGAGAGATGTGCACCTTGTGTCTTTTGTGCCATTGGGATGTGTGCTGGGTGGGACAGTCCTGGATGGCTCGCCTGAGTAGGTAGTATGCAACAGAGTACAGATTGAGTTAAATTCAGTCTTGTTGCATGGGGCAACTGTTTGAGGCCAGTAATCCTCTTATTGAGGTACTTCAGTGGTCTTTCAAGCTGCTGAAGGTGCCTAGTCAGAATCATCGCAAGTGTACCTTGATACTCTCTTATGGGTCTGATGACTGATGAGTAGAGGGAACCTCCTTTGACCTACATGCAAAGACCTTGGCAATTTGTGGGAACACATAGCATGATTTTCTAACCACTTTGTGAATGTGTTTCTGGAAGTAGAGATGACTATCCACGTGTCCATAGATCCCTTATTATTACCTCCATATTTAGGGTGTTGGCACCTATGTGGTATTTGTATGACTGTAGCTCGAGGCCATAATTTTGACACCACATCTGTCTGACTGAGACCCTTTTTAAGGAAGTCTCAGTTGTCCCAAACATCGATTATGACAACCTTTTTGCAGTCATCCACAAACTTTGCTAACCATAGCCCTCGTGTGTTTGACTGTATTTCTGAAAAGTATACACCAGACAGGAGGGTTCCCAGGACTGAGCCATGGGGGCTACAACATAGTTTTCAGCAGCAAATGAGGTAATTTGCATACCATGATGCTGTCTGTGCAAGAGTAGCTTTAGCAGCTCTCGTGCATGCCCCTGCCAGCTGTTCCTGGCTCACACGGCAGACATATTACCTGTTTGACATTTTACACTACTCTACAACTCCATGCAAGCTTTCATAAATCCGGCCCTTGACTGTACAAACATTACAGTTAGAGCTAAAGCTAACAGTATTTCAAACTGTTTACTTTGGATATATCCATACAAGGAAATATATTAAATCATAAATCTAACAGTACAATATTGAGGGGATAAAAAAGATACCAGGTTTAAGATTTTTTTAATGTCATATGCTTTATATCACTGGTGTTTAGAATATGAACTACCCAATGCATATCAGCTTTATAATATGTAGTTGAAATACCTTGATTGGAATATTTCTAAAGAATATATGCATGCATAATTGTTATATAAGGGTACCAAAATATACATAAGTGTGCATACCTCTTATATAGCTTTCTAACCAACCTTTGGATTAAAAAGTGCTACAGCAGGTATTTTTATATGAAATGTTCCAGAAAGAGGTGAGCCCCTCCAAGTATGGTAGCTGCACGGTCCCAAAAGTCTTTCAGCAAAAACAAAATTGCAGAGCCAGCAAACAGTGACATATAAATTTAATAATATACAGGTAGGAGATCTCCTACCTGTATATTATTAAATTTATATGTCACTGTTTGCTGGCTTTGCAATTTTATTTTTATATGAAAACCACCCCTGGGACTCCAGTTATTTATCAAATCCAGACAAACCTGAGTATTTTTCTGTACATATGTCTGAAAGTACTACAGTAAAAATAGTTTGGAAAATTTATGTCAGTAGAACCTGTAGAACATATCTGTACATGCATTCACATATATATGTACACATATACTCTACTTCAGTCTGACCTCCACTCCCTTAATTCTTAGCTAAACAACCATAAACTATTCATAAACCTCTCTAAAACAAAAGTATGACATTTGGTACCTCACAAAATCTGAAAAAGATTCCTAAAAATCTGAACATTGCAGAACTCAATGGTTGCCCAATAGAAACAACCACATACTTTAAATACTTAGATTTATGGGTAGACCAGTCACTTAACTTCCAAATCCACATTGAAAACATCAGGAAAAAGGTCAGTTCTCTTTTCTTCTGGTCTTGGAAAACATCTCCCTTTCTCTCCAGACCACCTTTGCAATAGGTAAAAAAAAAAAAAAAAACTTATCCACTCTACAGTCCATTCAAAACAAAATCTGCAGATTCATTTTTCTCTCCTCATGAACACCACTGCATCACCCCCTACAAGGCCAAATGGCTATCAGTTTCCTACAGAGCTGAGCTACTCTTAGGATCTCTTGTTTTCAAACTACTTCAACCAGGTGCATTTCTACATTTTACAGCCATACTCCATAATAAAACCACCTTTACAGCCTCCACAGCCTCTCCCAATTAACCCCCTCACTCAAGATATCCCAGATTAAACTGCACTGTACTAACCATTCCTTCTCCATTCTTGCACTCCAAATCTGGCAGTCCCTCTCCCTTCACCACAAAGAAATCTCCTCTTTCCCCACCTTCAGAGCTAAACTCAAAAGACACCTTCATCAAAAATATGACTGCAAGTGCTTTTCCACTGGACACATAACCTAATGCTCTCCTCACCTGCATCATTTCTACATCAATCCTTTGTTTTCAGCTGATACTGCCCTCTTATATTTGCTAATAAAATGAATTCACATTTGATTTTCTACTCTGCTGATATTATGTACATATTGTATCAATTGTCTGTGGGATTATCTACCTTATGTGATTACTCTTTGTTTGTGAATTTGTTCTATTTTCTTTTTTTTTTTTTCAATCTCTTCACATAGGCTGTGCCTGCAAATGGTCTATAGTGACCAGTGTACTACCCTGGTAAACTAACTAAAATAAATAAATAAGTACATACATATACATATAACTGTGTGTATGTACATCCGTGTTCTATATGTCTCAGTGCATCAGCTTTGGCAATGCCAATGTCCAACTTAGAATTATGAATGCAGGTGTTGTGCATTGCATATTGAATTACAGTGTGCAGCATTTTAATATATTTATATATACAATAGTCAGGGCTTCATGTTGTTTTCAGGGAGCATATAGTTTCTACAGGTAAAACAATATGTCAAGATTAAAAGACACTTGCTGAGAAGTTCTTCTGAAAAAGAATGGATATGTTCATGTTGTTAAAAATGAACAGTGGTAATGGAGTTGTTGATTTCTCCATGACTGAGTGACCAGGCATTTAGTATAAAATATATATAGGGGGTGACAATTGCTTGAAGGCTTTTTATACTTTTGCCTTTATTGGTGGTTTTGGTTAGGAGGGTTTCATTTTACTGATATGAATCCTTATCTGTATCATGAATTATGGACAATAGTTGTCATTACTGCCCTTTAGCTTATAAGTGCAATACACTTCTTAGGACACACACAAGTATATAGCTGGCATGTGTACACAATTCTTGTGAAAATGTATACATATCTGAACAAGTTGTTTTACAGCAATATAGTACTAGCTACAGCCATGGAAATGAATGAGTCCTGCATCATGACAAGTGCTTACTACTGCTGTCTGCAAGCTGGACACTGTTATTTACTTATTCATTGATATTAAACAGGTCCAGAGAGTGCTAGAATATTAACCTATCTGTTGTACTGAAAATGGTGTCAATTTAAATGCAAAAATGTACAACACAGTAACATTGGTTAAAAAAACTATTCCACCTCATAAGTTTTAAGTGATACTCCTCTTCAGACAGACAAGGTTGTAAGACATCATGGTACTTCTCTCTCATTCAGTTATATTTCCAGCATATTCAGGAAATCCTTCTTTCTAAACCAATCAGTTTCCAATGGAGTGTCTTCTACATCCGAACAAGTCAGAAGCCACCCTACCACTGTACTCTTCCCTTATCTGGTCCATCACTGAATATAGTGCCCACTTTAGTATGTATACATTGAAACGGGTCTATATTACAAACGTGAAAAACCGTATGAGCGAATACGAAGATGTTGACAAATATTGCGCAAAGTATGGAAATCCCGAATGTACAAAACCACAAATTCCGAAATGTCGAATTGTTTTGGTTGGCCCGTCTGTGGTATAGCTCCGTAAGGTAAGTGTGCAATAGATAGGACTTTTGTGTTAGGATTTGGGTTAAGGTAAGTATATAGATAGGTAATGTATGTAAGGTTTAGTGTAGTGTTAGAAGTAGGGTTATTTTAAGTGTATGTATGTGTATTGTTTATTTTGTCTGGGTGTATGTCTGTAAGGGAAGTGTATGGTAGTTACGGACCTTAGGGTTAGGGAGGGGTTAAGGATAGTGCATAGATAGTTGTGTATGTGGGGTTTAGTGTAGTGTTGGAGGTAGGGTTTTGTTAAATGTATGTATGTGGATTATTTATTTTTTGGGGTGTATGTGTGTAGAGGACGTGTGCGGTAGTTACAGACCTTAGGGTTAGGAAGGGGTTAAGGATAGTACATAGTTAGTTGTATGTGTGGGGTTTAGTGTAGGATTAGAGGTAGGGTTTTGGTGCTTTACCTTAGGTTAGAAGTAGGGTTTGGTTAGTGTATGTGTGTGGTTTATTTATTTTCTTTGGGTAGGTAGTATGTAGCGGGTGGTGGGTTTGGCCGACTATGACAGTTCAATAATTTTTTTTGTGGTTATTGCATTCGGGATTTTTGCGATTCACGGTATAGGTGTCGACGTTTAGGTATTCAGGAATAGGGTTTTTTGCTTTGGTAATATACACCCCATTGAAACATATTGCTCATCAAGAAAGACCCCAAAGATACCTTAACAACTATCAGACATACTAACCATTTTTCAGCAATCACATTAGATTAACACAATTCTCATTATACTCAGTAACCTACAGGTTGCCCCAATGTCACCTTTGTCTTGCTTTTTAAGTCATGAAAGACCAAATTCTATCTTACCTTCTCCTTTTGTTTTTTTTTGCAAAACCAGTGGTTCTACAACTCTGCAAACACACACACGAGGGACCTAAATATTCATCAATAAATAAATAAACAAGAACTCACTGGAGTGCCAGGCTCCAGCCTCTATGTACTTCCAGTCTGTGGAGTAAGTTATTGCTACAGGTCAAAGTACTACTTTTGACTACTTTTAAAATAGTCTTGATGAGTGAATGGGTTGACAACAATTTTACACCAAGATTGTCATATACAGCCCTGCTCCGTTTGGGAGGAGCGATATTATGAACTTGAAAAGGGAGGCACAAACATTTGCGTCTCCTTAAAGGTGCATATAGCTAGGTATATTATGGCCCTCATGATCTCCTGCCTAGCACTGTTCTTATATTCCTCTGTTATAGTTAGGGAATATCTTGGCCTTTGTGCCTTTTAATATGATAGCATATCTAACACAGAAGATGTGCACGAATCAGTTTTACAGCCTTATCTAAAGATGTCTAGTTTGATATATTTAACTTTCAATTCACACATCCAAACTATTTGAATGGGTTAACTAAATGGGTATTAAAATCAATCCATCTAAGAATGACGTTATGTTGTTTGGCCATTCCAAACCTGAACGTTATTTTATTTTGGGAGATCATGTTATACAGGTAGTGACTGAATACAGAGACAATGGTATATATTTAAGTTCTATAACATTAAAAAAAAAATCATGTACTGGATAAGGCAAAGGCAAGGGCCTTCTTCGAGAAATTCTTTGACAAGATCTGTTCCAGTTCTACTGAAATTATTTACAATCTATATTAAACCACTAACTGCATAAAACTCATTATTTTGTACATACTCAAGAGGTGACCTCTCCTTTTTAGAAATTGTTCAAAGAAAATTTACCTAAAGAATTATGGAGAATGGGATAATCACATATCAGAAAGATTTAGCTAAGCTTATTTTCTATTGGTTATCACATGGTTATGTGGCAGAAAATGCCTAGCATATTATGCATTTCACAGTCAAGAGACACATTCAATATTGAGTTGTTGCAATCAGGACAAACTTCTCATGGGGCACAGTGGTCAGGAAATCCTTCTACATGGCATACCTCATCACAAAAGGTTTCTCATACAGAAAAAAAAGGTCATTGTTCCCCTCTACTCATCATTCATTACACCCATTATAGAGTACAATGCCCCTTTTGGTATATACCTCACAAGACATCTACAACAACTGGAAAGGCCATAAAAATACGTCACAAAGAGGATTACTGGCCTCAAACAGATGCCTTATGCAGACTGTCTCAAAAAATGTAGGTGTGTGTTTTGTGCTTGTGTGGACTATGTGATGAGTGTGGTGCAAGTGTTTACCTTCTCCTCTTGACTGTCTAGTCCAGTCTTCAGTGAAGAGAGCTTTACCTCCAATTTGGCTATATAAGTGCATCTCTCACAGGTTGTAGTGTTGGGTGGTAGGAGGAGAGGGTTGTCTGTGTACATGAGGCAATTGCTGCATTGTCCCAAGATGCCCAGATTCATCAGGTAAAACAGCTCCTGCAAGGCTCGAACCCAGGACCCTGCACTTCATAGACAAAGGAATTTACCACTAAGCCACTAATGTTAAACAAAATGATGGTGCAATTACATGATATGAGGTCAAGAAGCATGCCAGTCCAAGACTATGTTTAAAAAACTTCACATTAGGAAATGACAGTCCCTAAGAAAATCATACTATGCTATAGTTATCATACTATAACTGATTTACTGGTAAAGAGAATTAGTATGGTTTATCAGGGTTATTATATCTCAGTTGTAGAAGGAGGATATGGAGCCCTCTCCTTATCTACGTCACTATTACTCTGTGACCTTCAGCCATGTACATTTGTACTTTGTACTGCATTATATCAGGTCACTGCATTTCTTGGCTTGTGTAGTTTCATATTGTATGGAGTTTGTTAACCTTTCTATGGTATTGCATCTTTTGTGATGTGATGGCTGTATGCATAGCTGACATATACGTTACTTTTTGGTTCACTTTCTTTTTTCCAAAGAAACTTGTCTTTCTTTCTTTAATTTTTATTGATTTTAATTTACTCAGTCAGAAGTGTCAAGCATTAATATAAATATCTGCATAATTGTATAATATACTAGCTGTATTCAAATGCAACAGCATAGTATGATTTTCTTAGGGACTCTCATTTCCTAATGTGAAGTTTTTTAAACATAGTCTTGGACTGGCATGCTTCTTGACCTCATATCATGTAATTGCGCCACCAGTTTATTTAACATTGCTCACTATCCCAAGAGACTGTTATAAATGTTAATATATGTGGCACCCTCTGCAGGTTACTGTATGTATTGCTCCCCAAAGTTAGGCCTCCACAACACTGTCATCCCCCAAAGTTTTGTAATCAAACTTAGTGTGTATTATTGCTTCTTTACTTCATTCAACACAAATCAATTCCTTGCAACTTTGTTCTCGATACTGGATGTATTTCTCTTCTATGATAAATAATACTAAACCATATAATTTACTTCAAGAACCTTTTGTAAGTAAAAAGTAACATATTTCAACCATAATGCAAGCTTCATAGTTGAAGCCATCAGTAAGCGTCCACATCTTAACCATTTGATCTAGATTATGAGGAGTAGTGTTCCACATCTGGAAGATGGTAGGATGAGAGAGAAGCTGCTGTGTGAGTCTTTTTACCCCAGGAATCAGCGAAAGATGAACTTTTCATATTACTCTACAATTTGATCTACAAATATAAAATAGTTAAGCCACAGTTACAGCTGCATTCAAAAAATGCTAGCAAGTCTCTTGTTAACTGACTGAAAAGAATGCAAAAAATATATAAATAATACAATTAGAACATTCCTTTTCATGGCTGTAATCATCCTTCTGCAAAAAAATGAAATCATTTTTGTGGGACTGTCATTGCCCATAGGTGAATAATAAAATTGTTAATTAATGCATTTTCATCCGTGTGACTTTCATTAACAAAGTACTTACTTAATTATGTATTTATTTTAAAAGACTACTGTTTCATGTGAAGAAACAACTACTGTCACTTTTAAATGGAGACAGCAATTAAATAAAACACATGTATTTGTCTTTTATAAGTAAAGTGCTTATCTCTTTATGCATTTGTTTTAAGAAATGACTGTTTAACATTAAGTGGCTTGTCATTTGCTCAAGACAAAGTTCTTATTTCTTTTATCTTCAAGAAATTCTTTAGTTATTTATGTGCTTATTTAGGCTTTCCTGCAGGTGTTCATGGACCATTTTCGGGTGGGTTATAACTGCCAGAACACAGCTGGTACAGCCTGAAGGCTAAATGCTTAGCTTGTGCAGGGGCACTAGGCTAAACTGTTGCACATTTTAATGGGGGATTTCTTATTCTCCAATATTGTGTAGTATAGGTTTGAATAGTGTAGGGGATTGCAGCCCCATGGGGTGCAGAAGAACATGACCTTCTGACAGAATGCCTCTTTTATTGTATGTTAGGAAGAAAATACTCCTGTTTTCAAATTTTATAGACTATGCATTAGCCTATCACAGTGGAAGCATTTTTAAAATAAGACAGTTTCACTTCAGGAAACTTTTTTACTAGTGCCATTGCTAGTTGTAGGGAAAAGTTAAATAAAATGAATTCATTTTTGTGACTCTGTATGAGACTTACCCTTAACATCTCCATTTATATAAAAGTAGGCTTATTTTGCATGCAGACTGAAAATGTACTAGATGGTTGACAACAGAAGGCATAACACATCAATGCAGTAAGATAGGGTGTAACAGAAATCTCATTTTGTTCCCACCACCCAAGAAATAAGCACCACATCTGGGTATATTTCTGATTATATTTAGGCAGGATAATTTATTTATCATATGTGTAATCTTTATATATTTATGGTTCAGATTTTCTACCAATGTTAATTTAAGTTTAGGTATACACTTTAATAAAACAATTTTGTTCATAGGATTCATTCACATGATTCATCAGAGATTCTAGGCAATTTTAGTTTAATAACTGAATATTCTTTGCCAGTACCAATCCTCAGGCTTCACATCCTTTATTAAGGAGAGATAGAATAGTCAATACCAGGGTAAATTTGATATCACCCATTCAGTCATCCTGCTTTCAACTGAAGGAAGATTTTGAATAATATCATTTAACTTGTAGAGGAATTTTGTTCCAGAGAAGAAGGAAGCCCTGGATGATGAATTTATCTCTCCTTCATGCTGTTTGTTGATGAAGTAGGTTCAGATTTCTGTTTTTAGTGTTATTTGAGTTGTTTGACTTACTGAAATATAGAAAATAAAGGAACACCAGATCTCTAATGATGTATTAAGTGTGGCAGAGGTCACCCTCATGAGTCTACAGGAGTACAGGAACTTGGTGCCCAGTCTATCTTGGTAACTACGGTTCTTAAGACCATTGTTTATTACAAACTGCTAAAGTTTTTTGTGTTTGTTGATGTCGAGTGAGATACGTATCAAATGGGAATATAATACTGTACAATGGGTCTGGCCAGTGCTGAATAGGGGAGCAATAACATCTCTTGATGTAGATGAAATATCTTTGGTTATTAGTTAAGCAGAACCATTTTTTGTACTGTAATTGCCAAGTGATGATCAAAGGCAAATGATTTATCAACTCAAGTGCCCACATCCCTGACTACCTATTTGGTTTGCAAGGGTATGTCATCTATACTGTATGCTGTAGGTAATTTACGTTTTTTTTGGAAAGAAACAGTACTACATTTTTAGTGTTCAACTTATCATCTATACATTAAGTATTAAACAGAGTTTTGTAGGGTAAAAATATTTTAGGGATTTTGACAATCTGTCCTAGTTTACAATCATCTGCAAATTTGGTTAACCATTTCTAAGATCATAGAAATAGATGCCAAACATGAGAAAATACAGTTCAGACCCCTGTAGGACTCTACAGATTACCTTAGCACAATAAGAAGAGACACAAGTCATGTGAACTATTTAGATTTTGTCTTTCTGCCAATTGGCTATCCATCTTTCCATGTGAGGATCTGTGTTTAAGGATAATAGTTTCCTTACAATTTCAGTAAGAAGTATGGTGTTGAATGCTTTGGACAGACTGAGATAAGCATTTTGAATAGCATTACCACTGCTAACAACTTGTGTGACCCTATCATAGAAATTAACAAGCATGATATCCCTTTGACAAAAGTCAGTTGCTGGGAATGGGTCAAGCCTTTCTTTCTTTCTTTTTCTTTCTTTCTTTCTTTCTTTCTTTCTTTCTTTCTTTCTTTCTTTCTTTCTTTCTTTCTCTTCCTTTCTTTATTTTTCTTTCTGTCTTTCTTTCTTTCTTTTTCTTTCTATTATCCTTTGTTGACTGAGTTAGGTCCACTAGGCTTGTGACGTTTTTTAGGGGAGACCAAAATGGTGTTTATAGTAGTAAGGGAAATTTGACCAGGGCAGCTAGTTAGGATGTTGAACAGCACTAATACCAGATAATGGCACTATCTAATATCTCCCCTTAACCCCAGACACCACTCAGGTGATCCATGTAAAAGTAAGACCCTAAACCATAATAGCCCAATCCTAATACAGGTCCTAACAACATGGATATGCACTTTCTTAACGTCTGTATGGCCACCTTGGTAAATATGGGCATCCTGAGGCAACAAAACAATTGTTTCATGTGTACAGACAATATTCTATTCCTTAAAGAAATGAACACAATATGTGAGAGATGTACATACATAACTTTCTTGGAGGCAAAGAATCTTGCTTACAAACAAGGTTGTCTCACACACACACTCTACATCTTTAACTTTAACTACCCCGCTATAGACTAGGAAATGTACACTGCCTCTATCACACAAGCATAACATTTCTTGGACTTTATCAGAAGAACACCCTGGACCAGATAGTGCATGCTCTAAGCACAGGATCAAACATACTGGACCTAGTTAGTAGTCACTGACATGGGAGAGTGTTGCACCCTCCCATGTTACATCCTCATTAGTGTGGCCAGTCCATGAAGCTGTGCCCCAAGAAATAAAAATCAACCCATAAAACCCAAGTAAACCTGTAACAGTTATGAACTATTCTAAAACAAACTACATTCTATTAAGCAACAGTTTGTTAAAATTAATGGCTCCCCCAAACCCAGAGAACACAACTACCTATGCAGAATTACTCACAGAAACCCTGTACAAACACGTAAATGGCTGCATTGTAGATGCCATGCCTACCAGTAATAAGCCCAAATCTAACATCAAAAGCAAACCCCACTAGTGGAATCCTTACCTTAACAGGGTATATAACAAAAGAAAAATGTTATGGCTAAAATCGGAAAAAGCAACTGTCATACTAAGTGGCCTAATAATGTCCAGCAGGACTAATTATGAGGTCAGGATAGCCTCCCATATTAAGGACAATCACAGGGCCGTCTTATGGTTAACACTTAGTAGTGTGCAGAACTGGTGGTAAATGGCACAACCCTCATTCACTAGGGTGACATAGCAAATCTACCTTCTGATAAATTTAGCTCTAACTTCACCCTCTCACCACTATGCCCTGAGAAATAATTTCTAGCTTATTCTCCTCCAGCCATACCTCACAATTATCTAGACTTTTGCAGAATGTCCAGATGTCCAGAATGAAATGTCATCTCTGCCATTTGTCTTATCCTTTCTACTGCCTGTCCATTTTTATGTATCAACAATTGTTTTAACTAATAGTATGTAGTAATGCATCCATTTTATTCATGTATCTACTATGTTTTAATTTGTTAATTGTATGTAATAATGTGGAGCTTTTCTCACTGGGCCTCCACTGAAAATGGGCTCCTCCTGGCCCAGTAGACTTTCCCGGTCAACAAATGCAATAAATGTTGTTGTTGGTCTTTCGGCTTTTCCCGGTTAGGGGTCGCCACAGCGGAACTCTGGTCTGCTAATGATTGGCAGTTGGTTTTTATGGTGTCAGGTTGCCAGCCCGACACCCAACCTTCAACAAAGGCACGCCCATTCAACGCATGTCTTTTGAACACCCACTCGACCGTGGGGAGGACATGAAGACTCCACACAGAAGGCACTCCCACCCCAAGCCGAGAATCGAATGGGAGAACCTCTTGCTGTGAGGCAACAATGCCACTGCTGCACCACCATGGAAGTCACCAACAAAATGCAATAAATAAATAAATAAATAAATATTTTTGCTTCATATTTTTGGCCTGTTTCTCATAAAATTGTGGTTTTCTGCCAAATCACTGACATATTGTTCAGGGCTTAAGTCAGAAGATAATGGCAGACATTTGAGTTTCAGACTTCATATCCTTCAGAAAAGTTATGCTAATGCAAAACCTATTAGTCTATTAATTTTCTAAGTTTGTAAGAGCAATAGTGAAAAAGTGTCCCTTTTTCTGGCCCTTTCTCCCCCCATCATTGTGACTTTCTCTAGATTTCTTGGTCCAAGAGGTTGAGAGGTATGCCTCCAACGATCAACAGGGAACTGCTACTGGCAGTGCTTAAGGCCAGAAACACTGCTTTAATCCCTAGTTGCCTCCTTAATAGCCTAAAACATGACCTTGTAGGACCACTTGAGGCACTCTCAAGCTACAGCCTCAAAACAGGTAACATGCCAGATGAATGAAGTGCTGCAATGGTCATCCCAGTTCATAAGAATGGACCATCAACAGACAAAGGGAAGTACAGATCCATCAGTCTGACAAGTCTAATATGCAAAGCCATGGAATGAATTATAATGGAAATGATCATAAAGGACATTTGCATCCTACAGACAATGGACCATCCCAGTTTTGCTTTGCAAAAGGAAGGTCTTGCCTACTCAACCTGGTAGACTTATTTGAGAGGGTCACCAAGGCTATGGATGAGGTGAAAATGGTGCATATCACCTACTTTGGCCAGGCCATGGCATTCGATACAATACCCCTCTTGGGTATTGTTGACAAACTCTCAGATCCAGGCATAAATCCCTACATAACTCACTGAATTGCTGGCTGGCTTACAGAAAGAACCCAGGAAGTCAGGATTGGTGAGACCACCTCCACCAGGGGACAGGTCATCACCAGAGTACCCCAGGGCTCTGTAGTGGGCCTCTACTGTTTGACATCTACTTCTTAGAAGTCAAGGCTAATGTCAAAGGCCTCTGGCTCACCAGGTTTGTAGATGACTGTAAATTGGGAGCTATCATAGAGCCTTCCATGAAAACAACATCCTACAACAGGGTCTAATGCGAACAAATCACTAGTGCAAAGCCACAAATTAAAACTCAAAACAAAGAAATGCATCATAGTGCCCTTTGGCAAATCATTCCACCAAGCTAATTACTCCAATGATAAAACACCCCTAAGAGGTGGCCCGATAGTTAGGGATCTGGAAATACATGTAGACAGTAATCTAATCTCTGACCAACATGTAGCTAAGATAGTAAAAAAAGAATCATTCTATATCACCCAAATCATAAGCAATGGTATGGCATCCAGGTCCAAGGAAATAATAGTACCTCTCTACTCAACCGTTATCAGACCCATAATTGAGTTCAATGCTCCCTTTGACTTGCACTTAGCCAGGCACTTGCAATAGTTGCAATGCCCTTGGAGGTTCCTCACCAGGAGAATCCAGGGTATGAATACCATGTCACATACATACTCAAGTTTCTCAACAACAGGTACTGTTATGACTCTGTCATAGTCCATGTTGGCATGAATAACTTGAGATATACTTCCCTGGACTATATGTAGAGAGACATGATTGAGCTTGCTGATTATGTGTCCCAGGCAGATATGTCCCTAGCCTTAAGCAGCATTCTGCTGTCACCCAGAATGATGCCTCAATACAAATAAAAAATAATTGACTTTAGCAATTGGCTAGGTTTCTGATGTCATTCCAGGGGGATCCAGTACCTGACAGCCTGGGATGATATGATCGACAGGCCACAATGCTTTGCCAGAGATGGTCTGCATCTGTCTCACCTGAGCTTCAGGCTTCTGGCAAAGGTTCTTGTCTCCCCCATAGTGCCTTTTTTAGAAAAAGTGATGAGGTTAAAACTACCAAAATAAAATTTTCAACAAAACACAAATTAAATGTCATGCTGGTAAATGCTAGGAGTCTAAACATGAAACTGGACTCATTGCAAGCATTCGAACCCTGGAAAATGCTGACATCTGTGCAGTCACAGAAACCTGGTTCAAAGCCATGAAGAGCACCCCAGCCTTACCTGGTTACTTATCCTATCATGCATTCAGACCCCAAGCTGTGGGCAGTAAAGCCAAAGGAGGTGGAGTTTCAATATAAGTATATTAAAGACATATATACCTCCAAGTGGTTCAAACAGTATGATGCACAGCAAACATTCCAGGTGCAGTTAACCATTGACAAGAACCCTATTCAAATCATACCTAGCTACAGGCCCCCAAATCTGACTCAAGATACCCATTCTGCCGATCTGGATCTGTTCAAATCTATGATCCTGGGTGACTTTAACTACCCAAATATAGACTAGAAGAACTACTCATGACAGAACTCAAATGCCCAGAGATTCCTCAATTTTGGCAATGCAAACACCTTGGAACAGATAGTTGATACCCCCACAAGAGGCGAAAATATCTTGGACTTGGTATTAACCAACATGAGTAACCACTTCAGCATCCCTACAGTATCATCGTCCCTGATAAGGTCTGACCATAAAGCGGTCACTTTTGAAATCACCATCTCCCCCAATCCCTGTCTAGCTCGGGTTAGACATAAAACCTTCTCCAAAGCTGATTTCAGTCTCCTGAGGGATGGTATAAACAGCTTCACAGCCCCCACCCCTGTAGATCTGGCACAGATATCCAAAACTACACCAAAGCACTATATGAGCATTTATATAGATGCATGGAATCAGGAATATCTGACAGGACTAAATCATCCTCCACAAGGAAAAATAACCTCTCTGGTGGACATCTACAATAAATAATCTCTATAACAAAAGGAAAAATTTGCTGTCCAAGATGAAGAAGGAGCAGGTGCACTATTGAAAGTAATGTCTCCTTAGTCTGAACAAGCAAATAAGAGCACTAGTGAAATCCTCCAAAGCAAACTTAAAGTTGAAATTGGCCACATCTACTAGAGGCCTTCTTCACATATGTCCACAGCCTCAAAGGAAGCAGTCACATCTATTCAGAACTGTTGGTCAAGGGCATTACATATATAAATGCCGTAGATATAGAAAACTTGCTGGCTGATAGATTCAATGAAAACTTCACCCCTCTGTCCCCCCATCAGTAAATCAGGACATCTCCAGTACCTGTACCTGCCCCTTCCCCTATTTTCTAGGGAACAGGTCACCACTGCTCTCTCAAAGGCAAAAAATACAGCCTCCATGAGACTCGATAACATCCCAGGCCACATCCTACATGAACTCAGGCAGGAACTTGCAACACCATTAGGAACCCTATTCAACCAACGCCTGTTTACTGGCTTTGTCCCAGCTGAGTTGAGGACAGCCATTGTCATCCCTTTGCACAAAGGTGGAGCATCCACCAATCTAGGAAATTATAGACCCATCAGACTAACTAGCCTGATCTGCAAGGCCATAGAACAGATAATCATGGACCTCATTAATAAGGATATTGGCAACCTCCAAACACTCGATCCCACAAATTTTGGCTTCATCAAGGGGAGATCATATCTGTTAAAGTTGGTTTACTTCTTTGAGACAGTAACCAAAGCCATGGACGAGGGGAAGAGGGTGCACACTACCTACCTTGACCTGGCTAAAGCCTTCGACACTATTCCCCACTCAGGCGTAATACATAAACTCTCTTAACTATGCATCAATCCATATGTTACCAGATGGGTAGCAAACTGACTCACTAATAGAACCCACCTAGTCAAAACAGGGGAAATTATCTCAAGCAGTAGACCCATAACAAGTGGCGTACCCCAGGGTTCGGTCTTGAGGGCTCCGTTATTTGAGATATACTTTTCTGAGGTGTAGGCCAAAACCAGTGGGCTATGTCTGATCAAGTTTGCAGATGACTGTAAGTTGGGTGCTGTCATCAATTCCCCTAGTGATGTGGACATCCTCCAAGAGGGACTCACTCAGACAAATGACTGGTGCCAGAAACATGGCTTCAAGCTGAATACCAAAAAATGCATCATTATCCCCTTTAAGGAGAGTGATATCCCCACAGATTATCACATTAATAACAATGTCTTAAGCACACAATCAGTCATGAGAGATTTGGACATCCAGGTTGATAGCAACCTGACTTTTGACCACCATGTTGCTTCCATTGTACAGAACACCTTCTATGTGGCCCACATTATAAGTAAGGATATCTCATCCAGGGACAAGGAGGTGATAATATCTCTGTGTTCTTCCCTTATAAGGCCCATTATTGAGTACAACACCCCTTTCATCATGTACCTCGCAAAGCACATGCAACAGTTAGAGAGACCACAGAGGTTCCACACTAGGAGAATCCAGAGCCTCAAACATCTTCCATACACAGGTAGGCTAAAAGCCCTATACCTCTATTCAGTTTCATACAGACTCCTCAGAGGTGATCTCTGTCTGGCATACAAGGTGATCATGGACCTCTCCTTGATGGGACTGCTACATATCCGCAAGTCAAGCTCCACTTGAGTAACCTGCACGCTCGGCCTCAACCTGGTCTGTGACATCAAGAAAACTTGTTGGTGGGACAGATTTGTGTCCTAGAGACTCCTCCATATGTGGAATAGACTCCATCTCCACATTAAGCAAAGTATCTCTTCACCCCTTTTTAAGCACAACCTGGATAACTGGATAGGAAATAGAAAATACACCCCTGGGATTCCATCCATGTCCCTGATGGACGGGGGGGGGGTATCAGATACTGACTTGTCTAAACATAGGCTAAACTCTTGGCTAGGCTTATATGGGCCTGAGGGCCAATAGCCTAGTAACATCCTATGATCCTATGATCCTATGTTCTACACAGATCACCTTAAGGCCCTGTCTCTGTACTCAGTCTCCTCCAGGTTAGAGAGGCAATCTATGCCTGGCATATAAGGCATCCTCAGATCAAGCACTGATGGATCTCATGCACATCCATAAAATAAGCAGCACCAAAAATACTAGATCCAAGTGACTGTGACATAAACAGAACATGCTGGAGAAACTGATATGTGTATCAAATGATTCCAACACTATGGAATAAGCTGCCCATCCACATAAAGGAGAGTTCAGACCTGACCCTACTCAAAAGAAACATTGATCATTAGATGGAAAATTGCAAATTCAACCCTAGTCTGGCCCCCATGTCTCTGATGGACAGAGGTTAACAGTAAGTAAATTAATCCCCAACTAACATACCCCACCATATAATCCTTAGAATACCACCTTACTATTATAGTCCATAATATAGGAATCCAAGGATCCAAGGTACTTGGGGAAAAAACTGGGTTGGGTTGCATGGCTAGGCTTGCAAAGACTCTGGTGATCATTAGCCGAGTATAAACAGATATGAACCTACAGGCATAGATGGGCTTTGTTTTATGTAGATGGGCAGTCTTTTCCAGAGCTGTGGTATCCTCTGTAAAGTTTACCTGTCTTGATGTTGCAGAAGAGTTTAGATCCCAAGGCTCAGTATTTCTTATGCCATTTTTATTTTATTTTATTTATTTTACATTTGTTGACCGGGCTACTCTAGCTGGATATATGTCCATTTTCAGTAAAGGCCCAGGGAGAAAAGCTCCACAAAAAGATGGGTTTATATAATCAAGAGTTGTTATACATTCAAATCAGAAATATTATACAAAAGGAAGGAGTTACAAAAAAAAACTGGTTCATAAGCATTACCAAGAAAAATACTTTACAATACTAAATGCAAGAATTTTTTTTTTTTTCTTTTTAAGGGTGAAAAGAGGTTGAGGGAATAAAAAGTTTAGTCAGGGTTTGTACAGGACAGAGATGTTGGGGATTAAGCACAATTTTTAGCTGCCTATTGACAGTACAAACAAAAATACTAAAAGAACCTAGGAAAGGTTTGAGGTGGTGAATAAAAGGTAGAGGGAATAAAGGTTTAGTCAGGGTTTGTACAAGGACAGAGCCATTGAGAGTTAAGCAAAGTTTTTAGGTGCTTCTTGAAAGTGGGTAAAGTAATAGCAGTGAGTTCACTTGGAAGCTGGTTCCAGATAGGTCCAATACAGCTGGAGAACAAACAGTCCCCAGCTTTGTTGTTGGCTTTATAGGGTGCCGCTAGTAGCTTTGTGGTAGAGCGCAAGGAAGATAGATTTTTATAAGGAGAAATAAGGGTACTAAGTATTGTGGTATTAGAAGGTTGATAGAAGATTTTGTGGGTGATGGTAAGTTGCTGTAGTCGTATTTGATTTTGTAATTCTTGCCAGCCTAGTTGTTTAAGATATGAGCAATGATGGTTTCGAAAAGAGGCTCCTGTGGCAAATCTTGTAATATTATTATATGATATTGCTAGTTTATTGAAATTAGATTTTGATAAGTTTGTAAAAATAGGTGAGGCATAAAGAAGGGAAGAGAGCAGGTGCGTGTGTGCTATAGTCCTTCTGGCTGAGGTAGTAAGGAAGGGTTTGTCTGTAGAGAGATCCAAGTTTTCTATTGACTGACTTGATGTTTAAGTTAATATGGGCATCGAAGTTGAGATTATGATCTATTGTGACACCTAAAAGTTTGGTAGTAGAGTCAGGGGATATTATTGTGCCATTGTTAGAAATTATATCGAAGGTAAAGGTCGAAGATTTCTGTGATGGTGTAAAAAGTGATAATTTAGTCTTTTTGGGATTCAGTAAGAGGCAATGCTGAAAGAACCAGTTTTCCGCTGCTGTGAAGACTTGTTGTGTAGTGGCCTGAAGCTTAATTGGGGAGGATGCTGAACATATCAGTGTTGAGTCATCGGCATATTGTATTCATATGGATTGAGGAAGGGACATATTTAGATTGTTAATAAAAATAGAAAAGAGGAAAGGTCCTAATATTGAGCCTTGTGGCACTCCTATTGTGATGGGAAGAAGAGATGAAATTTATTGACATTTGATATGCAGTAAATCCATTGGTTTTCGGGCCAGATAATGCCTTTTATGATACAAACAAGTCACCTCTTAGCAGTCTGATGGATCAGAGGCATACTAATGGGGTTAGGGTGTGGTCTGCCTCGGGTGCAAACGCTACAGGGGTGCAGCCATGCTTTTAAAAGCTTGTCATGTTTAAAACACAAAAAGCTTAAAGTAAATCTACAGCTGGATACTTTAATGGTGCTGTTTTTTAAGAACTTTCTGTCTGTGCACCCCTGCATGCTTTGACGCACGCACCTGTTACATACTCCTTTTCAGCATTTTGTCACACCACTTTTCTGCCATTTCACATGGAATTTACATACAGATGTGCATGTGAGTGATTGTGTGTGTGTGTGTGTGTGTGTGTGTGTGTGTGTGTGTGTGTGTGTGTGTGTGTGTGTGTGTGTGTGGGTGTGTGTGTGCGTGTGTGCATGTGTGTGTGTGTGTGTGTGTGCGCGCAGGAGCACGCTTGTGTGTTTGAGTGCATGTGTGCATGTGAGTTTGTGAGTGAGTTAGTTAGTTAGCAAGCTAGAATACATCTCAAATCTGGATGAAGTCCAAAATAATGTGGGGATAAAAGCCCAAAAATAGGACACAATAGAAGAGTCTTTGTGGGTTTTGTTGAAGCAACTTTATTCTATACAAAGACGTTACTATAAAGGTTTACAGACTTTAACTAAAGTAACTTATATACAAACTAACAACTGCGATCATGCATGCTCATGCTCTGGCTGCTCTTCCAAAATGGCACTAGGGATTGCATGTGTCTGGAATTTATACATGCACGTACAGTCTTTGGCATGCTTCTTAAAGACATAGCACACAGCACATACACCCTGATCTACAGATATATTTTAAATTTTGATCTTATAAACTTAGAACATTGCTAAAATAATTGTCTTAGCATGCATTTTCTGAACAACATGAAGTCTGAAACTCAAATGTATGTAATTATTTAGAAACTTCAATCCACAGTGATTTACCAGAAAACCACACATTTTGTGAGGAACAGACCAAAATGTGAGGCAAAAATCTGGGCATTCTGGACAGTTGAGAGCTATGCAGACTATTAAATTTCCTCAGGCTCAAACCCTGTACCTTGGTTACAAGAAACAAAAGCCTGAAACCTTTGCATCAGCTACTAAAGCAGTAACAAATGAGTTTTTTTGTATTTTCAAGGAACTGAGTTTCACTGCATTTGCAAGGAATTTTAAGGTTCAGTGCATTTTCCAGGAATTGTGAGCTTCAAGGGAAGAGAGGTTTACTGCTGCTTATGCAATGTATGTTTTCAATGTACATCTGTTTTGTTTAGCAAATGATCATGTGTGTAAATGGAATTGGAATATGTTTATCCTTTTTTGCTGGGGGGGTGGGGGTGGCCAGCTGTGCTGTGGATGAATGTAACTTGTCCTTTTCAATTGGTCTTTTTAAATTTCACTCTTAAGGTGCGTGAATAAATCTGAATAGTTATGCTTTTTTTGGGGGGGGGGGGTGTTGACAGTAACTTTGTCCTTTTCGTATTATTTTAAAGGCGGGCTAGAGTACATTTGTGTGAAATAAATTGAATTTTTTGGGTGGGGGGTTGCTAGCTGTGTTATTAAAACTTATCCTCTTTATTTTCTTAGCTTAAAGTCTGGTATTAAGGGCCGGCTACTGTACATTTGTGAGAAATATACTGCAATATTTATGCTTTTTTTCCTTGAGAGGGGGTGGCTAGCTGTGTTGTTGATGAAATAAAAATAACTGGTGCTCAGTTTAAAGGCGGGCTTTAACGGCTAATGTGCATTTGTATGAAATAAATTTGAATATTGTATGAAACACATTTGACACTGTCCCCAGTTTTATAGAATGTTCTTGTATTTGCCTAATATGTGTGGTCCGCAAGTTACTCTCATATTGTTTGTTTAGTTTATAGTCTGCCTTTACATGACTAGTGTGCATTTGCATGACATATACTGCAATCTTTACTCTTTCTCTCTCTCTTTTTGGGTGCGGTATTTGTAAAACCAAGTTGAAACTGTTGCCGATTTTGCATAATGTCCCTAAGATTGCTTCATCTTCATCTGTTCCTAATAGAGTTTTGGGTCAACTGCTCACATAAGTTACCAAATCCCGAACTACTGGGTCAGCTCTTAAGGGTGTGTTGTCAATGTCATACTCAACTTTCCAAAGAAGACAATACTGCGTTTTTGACATTTAGCTTTAGTCCATGATTCTGGCACTAGTTATTTGGGACAAGACTTTCAGTAGGATGGCTGAGTCATTTGGGGATTTGATCACTGCTTCTTAACTTGCTCCTTGCTGGCCATTATTTTGTTTCAGTTCAGGATTATTACTAACAGCACTTGTCACTGAGGAGGAAGTGGTAGAAAAAAATCACTGCCGGGGTTGGGGGTGGGGGGTGGTGGTTAGAAAAATCTGCTCTGGATGTTAAACATTCTAGGTATGCCACTGTGTAGGATACGAGTATAGTGACAGGGCTTTGAGTATATCCATGTAGGACATATTGTTTAGGCTTTGTATCCTTTTAGTAAAGTATCTCTGTGGGCATTCCAGTTATTGCTGCCAAAGGGGGGATTACTCTCCATAACAGGCCTAATGAATGCTGAGTTAAGAACAGCAATGAGATACCTAAATCTAGACTGTAGCCCCTTTGTTTATATGATGTGTAACATTAAAAAAGGTTCTTATGGAAATAAACATTGTTGGTCAAAAGTTAGGTCACTCTCCACATTGGTTCCCAAATCCCAAACAGCTGGGTCATCTCTTAGGAGCATATTGTCAATATGAATTATTTTCAGTAAGTGTCATGGTATATTTTATATCCACCTGACCTAACACCATCTCAAGCAGTTCAGACCACAGTTTAATGTTTGATCGGAAGTATGAATGAGATTCTTAATCTCACATAATATGCTACATTGCTTTACAGAGCAGCCTGTCTGTAATTTCCAGGATTCAAAGCAGGGCCTACCTTGTAGAGGTTCATGACCACAGCAGTATGTGCCAGAATTCTGGAGCATAGCCAGTGGCTAGGCTTAGGTTAAACAATTTAAAGAGACAGATTTGATGAGACCCTGTTTGATACTGTTTAATAAGCACAGAGGTGTGTTGACAGGAGTCAGAGAGAGAATGCAATTTTGTTTTTTTGGTAATACCTTAAGAACATGTTTTTTAGTGATGATTGGGCCTGTAAGGGATTCTGGGATGAATGGAGTTTGACTGGGATGATCAGACTTTAAATGTGATGAATGAAGTTTGAATGGGTGTTCTGGGTGAAGTTTGCAGATAAGTTGCTTGCTAGTATATTTGAGATGCCAGTGGGGCCAGGATGGGGATGGTCCCATTAAGAAAAAGGTTTAGACCAATACTGAGCATTATTTCCAAGTCTTCTAGAAAGCTAAAGAAAGGCTTGTGGTTATCCTTCACTCTAGAAGCTAATCTCCATTCACATGTTGCTTTACTGGTCATTGTAGCATTTTTCAGTCTCTTTGTGGTGTTTTATGCTGTCCTCATTCTGATGATTTCAAGCATTATTTTACATTTTATTTTTTTTTCTTGTTATAAAGTTTGTATATATCAGCTGACCACCAGAAGGGTTGTTTTTAAATTTCCCATTGTATTTGGCTCTAGTTGGGACTACAAGATATATGTGTTTGTCTATCTTGGCATAAAATTCCATAGTGAAGTTGTCTGGTGTATCCAAGTCAATTACTGTAATAATGTCATGTGCAAAAAAGATATTTCATTATGTAACTATACAAGATTCACCCTTTTGAAATCCTTAAATACATAGACATAATAGGGGGTTATAATACATACAGATATTTCAAGCATGGGCATTAATGTCTTTCTTGCTTGCCAATATACCAAAACACTTATTCCCATAATAAGTGTCCAGGCTCTTCTTAAAACTATCTAAACTAGTACTTGCTTTAATATAATTTGGTAGCCTGTTCCATGCATCAGCTACTCTGTCAGAGAACCAGTAAGTACACTTCTCATTCCTATAGAATCTTCTGCATAGGTTGTCTGGTGATTCTCTAGTACTTTTTGATAACCCCAAACATTCCCAGAGGTAGTTGTCTCTAAATGTCCTATATACCTGAATATGATCTCCTCTTAGATATCTGTAAGATACACTGTACAAGTTCAGATATTAGTCTTTCATAATAACTTAAATTTTCACATCCATGGATGCTTTTGGTATATTTCCACTGTACTCGTTCCAGTTTACTCAAGCTTGTTTTATTATAGGGTTTTCATATTGTTTTTCCATACTCAAGTTTGGGTCTAATGTAACACCACATAATGACTTCCTCATTTTTGATTTCCTAGACTTTATAAATCTTTTTATACAACCTATAGTTCTATAACTATTATTAACCAATTTGTTGATATGATTAGAAAAACACATAGCTGAATCTACACATATACCCAGGTCCTTAAATGAGTCTACAGTTTCAGTCATTGTGTGCTGTATTAAATATTCACCTTTCAATTTATGTATCCCAAATCTCATATGCTTAGTTTTTTGTGTATTTATCAGGATATTATTCTCCTGTGCCCAAATGGTCAATTTAGTCACGTTATTTTGCAGACATGCCTTATCTGTAACACATGTAATCAGTTTAACCAATTTCAGGCTGTCTGCATATAGACTATAAAACACCTCAGATGAAAATGCTATGTCTGAAAGATGCAATCTAAACAAGTAAGGGTCTAGGACAGAGCCATGTGGGACACCCTGACTATATCCAAGGATTTTCACCTGTCCAGTTACTGTATGATACTTGCCATGTGGGAGGTTGGTATAATGGTTAAGGTGTTTACCTTACAGACACAAATGTTCTATTTCTAAGCCATGCAGCTTTCCATCTCATCAAGAATACATCAATACCTAATTGTACTAATTTATTGAGCAGAGTTTTGTGTATGATCCTGTCAAATGCTAAAGTTAAATCTATATAAATTACATCACATCACAATTTTTCATTCATAGCTGTTGTTATATTGTTATAGAACATCGTGTTAATGGTGGTAATAGATCAATTTTCAACATATACATGCTGATATATGGTTTCAAGTCCCAACCTATCCAGTTCTGACAATAACTTATCCAATATTACCTTCTCCATTATTTTTCCCCAACATGAAAATAGACTTAAGGGTCTATATGACTCAGGGTTTGCCTACACCCCTTTCCCATAAAGACAGGTATAATAAACACATGTCTCCAATCTTGAGGAATCTCTCAATATATATATGATGTAGTGAATAACAGATATTATGGTACCATAAGTTATTCCTGATGTGTTCTCAGATCATTGTTACTAATGCCTCCTCCTCCCTGTGCTTTGTTTGGATCCACTTTGTGCAGTTTATTTTCAATATAATATAATTTAACTCCAGTATCTCTGGTTACCTGGATGCCACTAGGACAACTTATCACCCCTTTTGTGGAGCCAAACTGTTTTGCATAAGATTTTGTAAATATAGCTATTATCTGTTGAGTCTGAGAATTTTAGAATCTGCACACACTTTATCAATTTGTGTCTTTACTCCTTCCACATCTTATGTATCTATAAAAAGGTTTCCTGTTATGCTCAATATCTTCATATACATTTTCTTCAATTTTTCTTACTCGTCTCACACTATGCTTAATCTGTTTGTCCAGCTTATTTCAGTTTTCAAACTTGTAGTTCAACCTCTCTTCCATTTCTTATATTTGTTGTCTCTCACCTTAATCAGATATCTTGTTCTTATGGAAATATATCCCCTGATGTTGTATGCCTAGATCCTGATGTTAAAATATTTTTTTTTATTTTTTGGACACTAACAATTTCTCTTTTAGAACTTTCTACATTCCATCTGCATGCAGTTTTTCCACTGAACACCTCACTCCATTTAGTTTTACATAGCAACCATTTTGCTTCCATATAATCTGTAATTAACCTTCTGTGCATTGATTTAGATTTCAGTTTGGCAGAATTATTTAGCAACAAATTAACCTTTATAATCCCATGATCACTGTACATCAATGGTGGTAAGTAACAGTAATTTATTTAGGAACACAAACAATGTCTAGTATGTTCAGTCCCCTGGCAGGGATTTTTTTACAATCTGAAGCAATTGTTGTTCCTGAATATATGTTGTGAATAATTTCCTTACTAATGTTGTTGAATCAATATTATTCTAGTCTGTTTCTGGTAAATTTAAGTCCCCAGCTAATATTATTCTTCCCTCCTGTGTTTCATGCAAGAAATGTATGAATTCCTCTAGGTCATCTGCACTTGTCTTTGGTGGTCTATACATTCCAGCAATTGTTATATGTTCCAGGGTTGTCTTTATTGTCTCAGTTACACAGTCTATAGTATTGGTGTTATCATTGAACATGTAATAATCACAGGCCTCATAACTATCTTTAATCCCTATCATAACAACTCCATCTGATTTTTTGTTAGAATTTCTGTTACAGTAAAAACATTTATAGCCCGATAGAACTGGTTTCCAGCCATTGTTCTTTAACTATGTTTCACAAACAACAACATCAATCTTGTGGGAAATTAGCAAATTTTCCAATAAAAAAACTTTATTATTAATGTTCCTAGCATTAACAACCATCAGAGATGCATCAAATTTTGCTGTCTCTGTTAAATTTTCAACCTGGCAAAAATCCTTAGTGTTTGTAAAATATTGCAAAACTTTTTTTTTTAATACGTTATTACTTTTATGGTTCAGTGTTATGGAGTTATTACTTGTAGGAATTTCTTCTAAATTGTCCAGAAATTTAACATGATAATTTGGAGACATGGGTGGGGGATCTGTAGCATGTTATAATCAGGTAGTTTGTCTAGTACATGATAAATTGAAGGCCTAGGAGCATAGTTTGTGGGTCTTTTCCCATCAGTCTAAATGATCTCTGGAATAGACTGTCCATACATGTCAAGCAGAGTGCCTCTTTGGCCCTCTTTAAAAGGAACTTTGACGACTGGATGGGAGATAGGAAATTTACCCCAGGGATCACTTCAGTTGCCCTGCTAGACAGGAGTCCAGGAAAGTAAATATTGTGGGAAGAAATAGCCAGGGAATTGTTATGGCTAGGCTTGTACAGGCCCTAGGGTGGATAGCCTAGTACCAACCTATGAACCTATGAAGTGGGATGCTTGACAAATATGGAAACACAACTGCGATGTCCACTAGGCCTGAAGGCATTGTAGGCAAAAGTCTCAGGTATGACAAGATTTTATTCTTTATAATTAAGCCAGGTTTCACTAACTACATATTCATGGGCATGTTCTAGATGCAGGAGCACCTCCAGATCTGGCACTTTTTTATTTTGTGATTCCTGGTATTAAGAAGAGCCACAGTAAAGTGGTCCATTTTTGAATTAGTTGAATTTGTTAAGTTGGGATGCCCATTAAATGGACTGTATCAAAAAAGGCACTATGTGAGCAGGAAGGGGTTTTGCCAATATGCAAAAACCTTTGCACAAGTCATGGAGGTCATCCCCAGAACATGTAGGACTGTCTATCATTTCATCCCAAGCTGATACATACTGCATTCCCCTGGAATGACATCAGCTATCAATCCAATTGATAAAGTCAATTATCTTCTCTTTATATGGAGGCATCATTCTTGGTGAAAGGACTAGAGCTTTCCCTACACAAGTCACATACCTACAGAGTTGCAAAATTAATCTCTGATTGTCCCTTAAGGATTTTCACCCCTGACCATTCACTCCTACATGGACCATCGCCATGTTATAGTCATAGCTGTCTCAGAAAAGAGTCTTAATGGACTCTGTAATATCTGTGATCCTTGCACATGAAAGGTAGCTGACAGTAATCTTATTCTAGGCTAGACTGATGAGCAATAGTTTAACTAGGGTGAGGCGAGAGAAGCAAGTGCCCTGGGCATAAAGTGTTGAGGGTGCAATCAGTCCATCCTGATTCCTCTTTAATGGAAAACGTTTTTTTTTTTTTTAAACTGGGATTGCATTTGTGTTCAAACCTGAGCATTGTAGTGCTCTGTGTATGGTCTAAACTAACAGTTTGCTATAGTTTAAACAGAACTCCGTGCAAGTAGGGTATAAACTGTAGCAAAACTGTTTGCTCGATTTGTAGCAATTAGTTTGCTGCTGTTTAAAAAGAAATTATTTTTCTTTTTTTAAACTAAAGCATGTGCTCTGAAGCATTCAGTGCAGGCAGATATAAACTGTAGCAGCTGTTAGCTACATTTGTAGCAATAGTCTGCAACAATTTAAAATAAGAAAATGTTTTTTTTAATAACATATATTAAAGAGGGTTGGGGGAAGGTCACAGAAATGGGACCTGAATGGCGGGTGTTACCTCGTTGCTATGCCAGTAGAAGGAACATCCTTTTCTTTCTTTTTGCATTTTCCTTGGGGGGGGGTGTAGATTTTACTGTAATAAGCCAATCACTTAAGGCTTATTACAGTGATTTTTTTTGCTCTTTTGAAAAGCTGAGGGGGTAGGATGCTGGTTTATAATACTGGTCCAGGGTGCTAATTGAACTAGCTATGTTTCTGCTGATGAGTAGGGAATCTGTATGCTTATCAAGTGAGACACAATTTACTAATACATTTTTGTCAGAAGCTAGTTTAAAATTACTTTGCTGTTAGTGACTTGTAGGGGTGCATAGATTAGGAGAATTGAAGGATGTCCGCTGAGGCCTCTTCATACAAGCTGTAGGAGCCTAGGACAGGGTTTTTTTTTCAGCATCAGTATATGAGATTTTAGTCTGTTCTGTCTAGAAATATAATAGTGACTGAGGTGAAGTTGTAACTGTGTGATGCCCATCATATATTATTACTTGTAAGAAGAATGCCTCCATATAGCTAGGTATTTATTCATCTTACAGACTGTGTTTTCTCCATTAAGTATGAGTTCATTATCAGTAGACATAAGGCAGTTAGTACACTGTCATAGGATCCCAAGTGCTAGGAGGCCAGTGATGGAAGGGGAACATGTTTTCTGGCTCTCCATATTGTCCAGTGCTTTAAATGTTAGCTGGTTAAGTACACAAAGAGGCTAAGGGAAGTTAAGGGAGTCACAAAGAAGTTAAGGGAAATTAACAAAGTACTGTACAAGTAGAATAAGGGTGCAAATGCAGTAACATGCAGTGATATGATGCTCCTAATGCAGCTAGGTGCAAATTCATATTTATCATTTTTTTCCAAGCAGAGGGTACACTTTCTTAGTTATGGACCATAGCTTTCTTCTTGAATCCAATCCAGCAAGCCACATTTCCAGTCCTCTAATGGTGAATGGTCATTCCCCTCCTCTCTAGTGTATTCATCTTTTAATATCACGTAAACCACCATTGCTCAGGGAAGCCGTAATCAAACCTTATCCCATCCTACCAAGAAAGCTTAGCTATTCCTTTAAAATCCCTTTTTGGTAATCCCCATAAGATATATTAGCTGTCCCATATGCACATAGACCCTTGTTGGCATTCTTCTGCAAGAGCAGGAATCCATTAATGGATCATGCACCTCATAGTAAGGTGGGTGGGCCCTTACAGTATTAGTGGACTTGAGAGGGGTGTAAAATACTTTCTTCTATAACTCTGCCTGCCTAAACCATTCTGTCTTGTGAATTATGAGACTTCCAATTAGGACTATGGGAGTAGGTCTGTCCACCTCACCAGATCCAACACAGATGCACTTGGCTAAATTACTTGCCTGCTTATCTTATATCAGTCTTACACCTCTCTTAAGTGTATGATTGACATTGATATGTTGCATCTGCTTGAAATCTACCTCCAGAATTTTGGAGGGAAGCCAGGATAAAGCACTCTGTTCCCTAATTCCCTTTGCTTTTAGCTCCTCTCCTCCCAAGAAGTAGGCACAACACTTGAACCCATTTCTACCCACAATTTATTAGGCAGGATAATTTATCATTACAGATATTCATCTCATCTTTGTACATTCTTTTAATTTTAAACACATACTTCAATTAATTTCTATCTTGTAGCTTCTTATAGTTCACAAAGAAAATCAATATGTAATTTCTTGTGAAATCAAACATGACTACACAGATTCTAAGTTTCAAGACAGACATTTGCATGAAGCCCCAGGCCATACTTTCATTAGTCTATATTCTTTATAGAGTTGATCTCTGACAATTACCTTCATTTTTATCAATTTTCATAAATCAAATTAGGACTAAGAATGTCTCATTTGATTACTAAATGAACATTACTTCCCCCATTGAATGTGACATTCTTCCCAGCAGGGCATACACATTCTGGTTAGTGTGCATAGCTTTAGCCTTGAACACAACCCAATAGGACATACTTTCCAATCACTTTTTGGCAGCTGGGTGTCCCCTTCTTCTAGCATGTTCATCTCATAATCATATCACTCAAACCACCATGAGTCAGGTAAGGTCATATTCAAGTCATAACCTGTCCCAACAAAATTGCAAGATATGGACAAGGGCTATTTTGATTATTTCTGAATGCTGTACCTTGAAGAAGGGAAATAACGGGGATGAGCCTGACTCTGTTACTTTAAATAAGGGAGTAGAAACTAGTTTCCTCATTGAGCCTAACTGCATAAAATCTTCTGCACATCAGACTACTTTGACAAAGTGCTGCCTTTTTGTCCTTCTCTACCTTGACAACTCTGTTTTCCAGCTTCCTGCCTCATTCGTGTTTACTTCTGTCTTCTCCTCCCCTTTTATGTTCTTTGCTCTCTCCCCCATACCTATCATGTCCATCACTATCTCCTTCTCTTCTTCCATCTTCACTTCCTTTTCCTTCTCCTGTTTTATGTTCACTCTTCTGTCCTCCTCCTATTCATGTTTGTTGCTTTCTTTTCCTCCTTTCCCCCTCTTACTAACATTTCTATGCTCTGTACTTGATGCCTCCTTTACTTGCTCTTCTCCGTGTCTCGCAGCAGGAGCTTCATTTGTAGACTGAAAAGTCCAACTCCGCATTTGATAAGTGAATCATGCGTTGCTTAAATAATGTTAGATTCTCTCCTTTAAGGTCCTGTTACAGTGTGGCTATAACCTTCATAGTATGGACTGCCTTAGACATACAGATAATAATGTACTTTTTCACGTTTTCAATAACTCTAAAGTTAATTGCCTTCCTTCTCAATCAATTTCAATCAATTGTAAATTGTAAAAATCATATTCTAGAATATGAATACAATATGATTTTTACAACTGATTTTTTTACATGCAAAGTATATATCTACATATTTATATATATTTGTTGATTGCCAAATGGACTAAGGTTGATATATTTCCAGCCATGTAGTATATTGTCTTGGATAAATCACAGACTTAATAATCTACTTAATAATCTGGTTAAATAAGGGGTACCACATCATTATAAATTTTATTTAAAGTACATAAGGGTTATATTATTATGACAGCTACTAAGTAGGGCAGGACCAGCTTGAATGTCACACTGATGGGGGAAGGGATGTGAATTTAACATGTGTACCAATAACACTTTGTTTTACAGCACAATAAACCACTCCCTGTGAGGAAACTATTACTCTTATTTTTGTTTTACTTGGCTCACTTGTCTGTGTACTTAATAAAGGATTTTCGACTGGAAACAGACTGCCTACCTTGCTTGGATTACTTTTGAATACTTAGTAATTCTGTACAATTACATATTTTTTATTATTTTTTTTGCCTTAAGATGAGTTTAAGCTTGCTACTTCTACTACTATTGTCTGATCTGATTAATATACAAAAAATAACTAGAGATATATGGACTGAAAATCTTCCACACAGAGAAATTTCTTACACTGTTTTATATATTAAGATTTACCCATGGTCAGCTAATACACCACACCATCATCATTGGTTATTGCTTAACTTACCAACAGCAAGCAGATTTAGGAGAATTATTTGGCAATGTTTCTTATCAATTATGGGTTAAAGATGGAAATATGTGCTATCTTGAAACTCAGCTGATAACAGTACATTGGTGTTTTGTAAAACTGTCAGCTCCACTTGAGTAATTTGAAGACATTTATTTTTAGTTAAAGACAGGCATTATAATATTGTCAGATGATTTTATTCCATTGTTGGCTACTAGATGTACATTTCTATATGCAATATTTGACAGTAAAATGCTTAATTTGCACAAACTATCTGGTCCACTTGAATAATTTGAAGACACTAGGTTTCAGTTGGCACAGTTCTTGTTAGAGACATTGTAATATTGTCAGATAATTAAAAAATTGATTAGAAACTGGCAATGTCCCTGTTGGCATTATGCAACTACACCTTCATTACACATGCTGAAACCCATTAGCAGATGCAAGAACAGAGTTAGTCAACTTTGTTGCAACCATTTTGGTAAGCAGGTTACAGTAGTAGAGAATAGTGCTTAGCTGACAGTAGTTTGTGCTTCCCTACCAACTCTGCTGTAGTGCTTCCCTACAGTAACTCTGGCATACTACAAAACTCTTATGCCTTTCACTATAGAATCTGACTGCAGTGTACTTCAGATGTGAAGTCATTCATAATTTTCACAGTCCCTGTTTATTTCCTACATAGCCACTCACTAAAGCTACACTTTTTGTGCCTTGCACTATGTAAATCTATCAATTATATCACCATAGTCTATCTGGCAAGATATTTCATTATTAACTGAAATCCTAGCTAAACCCACAAGTCTGACTTGTAGCATAGTACTTCTTAAATATGTTTTTATTAGTTTTAGTTTGGAAAAACTTCTCTCCCCAGACACAACTATCACTGGCAGTGTCAACAAAATGGATAGAGCTACCACTGTTTGTGGGGATATCTCCACTAATCCTTTCTTTTTCATTAAATTAAGGATAACTATCATTGATAATCCCTTTGGAATAATGTGGCAAAGAGTTTTGAATTCCTCATATAGCTCTACTACATCAATATCAGCAGAGTCATTGTGGGTTAAAAGTTTCTGTAAATCTTTGCAGAGTTGAAGAAATTTCTCAGCAGTAACTGCTGGCTGCTGGTAGTGCCAAAAGCAATAATATGAGCTGCAAGTTGAGTAAACCTGTCCTCCACTGATGATAGTGCAACATCAACAGGAGTGTTGAAAAGTTAACTTTATAATTCTGTTCAGGATTAATTAGGCAGTCATCATTTGCTTCATAACCAAAAAGCCCTGTCTTTTTCCTGGGTCTCACCTCATTCATATCAGGAAACTTCAATTCTACTTCCAGTTCTTTGGCTAGCTCAGTAGCAGTCACATTTACCTTTTCGTACCCCATGGCCCTGTATTCAGTTAGAAACCTTTTCAGTTCATCAAGCAGAATCCCTGCCTGATTATACAATGACTGGCCCTAAACATTCAAAAATGAGCATGCTGACTAGCCAGCCCAATCAGCAAGCCCATTGTAAATCCAAGAATATACTAACTGAAAAAGGTCCGGTCGCCTGGACTTTTTGCATTAGTATATCCCCTGATTTTTTTTTCTTGTCCAGACGTAGCAACGGAGAAAGGAAGAAGGAAGATCTCCATTGCTTTAATCTTGCTATGTTAAATGAGTTTAACATAGTCAGATAGGTTAAAAAAAGCAACAGAGTTCTTCCTTTCTCTGTTGCTACCTCTGCACAGCACTGATGTACTGTGTAAGCATGGGAATATGACCCTTACACATGTGCAGTACATCAGAAATGCCCCAGAATACCTGTGGAAGGGTAGCACAGAGTCATTATACAATGACAGTATTTAAGAAAAGTAAGTATTTTTTTTTTCTTAAATAATGTCATTCTATAATAGCAATAACCCACGTCTGGGTGTGGTCAATGCTGGATTTACCCACAGTTGCCTTTGTTTGGTCACTTTGGCTTCACCCTCATGACCAAACCACACCAACCGTGGGTAAATCCAGCATTACCCACACTCATCCGTGGGTTATTGCTTAATTAATCTGCATGGAAGAGCTTTGCAAAAGTTTACTTACTTGCCCAACATTTACTAGTATATCATACCAGAGCACCAGCGATGTTAAAAACTTTGGACTTTTCATGGTACTACTCAGTGATGCTACTTCAGAATATGCCTTAGGATCCTTGCCTTTTTTAACTTCTGCCACCAAAACTAAGGCATCATAAATTGCTCCCACTTGATATCACACTGCTTTCACACTTTCTACCCCCACTCCCACCTAGTCTCACACAATGGCTTTATGGTTAGATCTGACACATGATCACAGAATATCTTGTACCTCTGAGTACATGATATAAATAGAGTGTACATTCATTGAAGATTACTAAAAAAAGAAATCACATCTACTGAAGACTTTGCAGCATCACCAATTACTAGACTGAGATTGTAACAACCACAGGGTACAAACAATGCACTTGGATTTAAAGACAAGATTCTTACCTGAATATCAGAGTGTTTTCCCTTCTTATTACAACCTTTGTCATAACCCTGGCCTCGGCAGTTTTCTAGTGGAATTCCAAACTTTTAAGCTCACTTAAGACAATGTCAGTCAGAAAACCACCAGTAGTCTCAGTAACCTGGAGGAAGGACAAGAAGTACTCCTTTACTTCCACACTTTCATTGCATTCAGTAATACGGACAGTCAGTGACATTTGTTCTTGACGACTGCAGTCAGGGTTACAATCCAATATAATAGAGTAGTACTTAGCATCTTTTATCTTTTGCAAAATACTGTCTCAGACAGACTTGGACATTAACATTATCAACTCCTTCTGAATTGTTTTCTCCAAATAGTGATCATGGATCTCAGCATTACTGATATTATGAAGATGTGCTTGTATTGCTGGATCAAACTTGCCCAACAACTGCACTAACCCAAGCAAATTATAATTACTGCTTGTAAAAAGATGATCTTCACTACCCCTAAATGCCAAGTTATGCTGTGACAAGTACTGACAGATTGCAAGCAGTCTTTCTAGAACATTTCTCCATTCTTTTTTCAGACGCTATCATGTTCTCATAGTGATGATCAATGGCAGAGCTATTCTTAAGCCTCAAGCGCAAGTCACTCCACTTTGCAGAAGTTTCTTTATGTTTCACTGACAATTCTTGTTCTATAAGCTTGTGTCCCATATCTTTCCAGTCACATGTTCCTGTACTAGATAGGGCAACTACATGAGTACTACTGAATGGTTTACAACAAAAACAGAATACTAAATTACTAATTTTTGAATACAGCAGACAAGACTTCTGACTGTCTCACCATTTGTAAGTCTTTATTATAAAATATGGGATTGAATCTTGCATGGTTATCATCATGGGGAAACTGTGTCATATTATTTGAACAGACCCTGCAGCAATTAGCAAACGGTGAACTATGTTACCCATGGGATATGGCCATTTAACAGGGTCACTATCCATTTTTAGATCTCCTTCCTTATGTGTTACTGGATCTACTTCCTTATATTCCTCCTTATTACACACAGTGTCTACTTCCTTATGTGTTACCGGATCTACTTCCTTATATTCCTCCTTATTACACACACTGTCTACTTCCTTATGTGTTACTGGATCTACTTCAATATATTCCTCCTTATTACACACAGTGTCTACTTCCTTATGTGTTACTGGATCTACTTCCTTATATTCTTCCTTATTACACACAGTGTCTTCTTCTTGGCTAGATACATGATTTGCTCCTGTCTCTGAACACATGGGAATATCTGAGTCAAAGGATGCCCCAGACACTGAGTGAGTTCCACACTTTCTGTGACATTCAGCATTACCACCAGCAAGGTCAGAGCCATTATCATACACCTCTGACTCATATTCATTACCTGTACATCCAGTACAAGTATTCTCAATGTCTGCCATACAGTATGCAGTTCTGCAACTGAGACTGCTACTCTCACCTTGTCTGGCAGGACTGCTTGGCAACTCAGAGCAATTTGACTCTTGAAGCATTTCACTGTTCCTGTCTTGCAGCTGACTGCTATCTAAAGTCTGACTAGACTCTATTTGCTGCACCAGAAAGCTTATTTGGTCCTTTTCCATGCTGCCTGTTAAGAATAAATGTGTGAAGTCAAAGATATTGGGATTGGAAATTGTATTCTTCATAAACTTCCTCTAAATTCTTAGAACTGCCTGCTCACCTAAGTCTTACAATTACAATTGACTACACAGAGTTTCCTCAACTAGGCCTTGCAATTACAACTGGTTGTATAACAGTAAAGTACATGTATTAGAGCCAGCTTCATACTATACAAAGTTAGAAGGCAAGTAGAATGGCAGCAGAATAGTTTGTAGGGCCTTGGCTTTTCTTAAATTCTGGCACTAGACAGACAATTCAATTCACGAACTAGTCACCTGGAAGCAGAACTTGCATACCCATATTGGACACATTTACTTTCCCCTGTCTTAAAATAGTATTCATTTACTTGTAAACATTTAAAATACTATAACTCTAGCCATCACATCACTTTATGAAACACTAACTTTTCATCTCATTTACAGTCCATACGGATAGTGCCTACAATGTAAGCTTCAGGAATTAATGCTATTCAGTTTTCATGTAAATGTTTACCAATTCACAGAAGGAGAAGATGCTATATTTATTGCAGAGGATACTGTATTCATTGCAGAGGATGCTGTATTCATTGCAGTAATGGAAACTTAAAAATATATGAACATGTAGTTTCTATCAAGTTCAAAGTAACCAAGGTAACCAGTTTCCCGGAGATCTATGGATGAGCAAAAATTAAAGTAAGCAATACTCTGTGGTGCAAAAAATAAAATCAGCTGACAGCACTGATATCCCCCCACAGATGATCCTAAGTTACTTTAGTCACTTGTAGAACTGCACCTCAGAACTTTACTGTAATATGAACATACTTATACAGTTGCTAAAATATAGATTAGATTACACATTAGAATGTTTACTCTGAAGTCTGAAAATCATGACTGCAGTATGATTTGCAGAAAAATGCAAACTGTAGGACACATACATCAAAAACAGGTGAGAGCATCTATGATCCCCACACACATATGAGACATAAAACAAAGGGGAGAATTCAATAAAGCCTACATGGACTTTTTTTCCATGTAGGCATAGTGGCACAGAGCTTACATGGAAGTAAGCAGCTGTGCGATTTTGTAAACAGAGCTGAGGGGTGTGCATGAGCACACAGACACAGAAGTGTCTGTGGCATGCAAATCCCCTCATAAACAGGTGAATTGCATACAAATGAGGGTGTAGAGTGATCCAGCAAGCAGATAGGCAGTCCTGCAGACCCCGTGTTGGTGTCTGAAATGTACATGAAAAACTTCCGTGTACACGATGCAAAACAGAGAACAGGGGCTGTAAAGGTACAGTTAGAAGGGCAGAAATAGCATAGCAGACACAGATATGTGCAAAATTATGCCCTGTATGTCCAGAATGTAATGGAAATAAATGTAAAAAAATTCATTTTTTTTTAATACCCAGGTTAAAGTTTGCATGGCGCGGTGTGTGCAAAACCACAATGTTATGTAACATGGATCAAAGATGTGAGGCAAATATCTGGACATTCTGTGTAAATCCCTACAGTTGATAGGTATGAGTCACATACTACATTCAGCAAACAGTCAGCGAATGCCTTGGACAAAATATCAGGGAGGTGCTGGACTGTGGAAACAGGTGCAGCAACAAATGGTCCAGCTGGTGAATCTGGGAATCTTGAGGCAATGTTACAACTGCCTCATGTACACAGACAACCCTCTCCTCCTCCCAACAAATTCCAACACATGTGAGAGATGTTACCATACAGCCAAACTGGAGGCTAAGCTCTCTCAACTCAGTACTGGCGTAACCAGTCAGGAGGAGAAGGAAACCACACTCACTACAATTCCAGTCTCACATAGACCTACCACGACAACAAACCAAACACATAAACACACAAAAACATACTCGGAGGATCTAAATAAAAATCTGCCTAAGCAGCAGGGACCTCCAAAGCAGACACCCAAGCAACCGCTACCCCAAAACAAAACACGTGCAACACATAGCTCACAAAGCCAGTGTGCTGAACAGTCACAGCCCTTAAGGCTAAACAACACACCTGATACACTTGTAATAGGTGACTCTATCGTCAGGCACACTGACGTCCCGTTCACCAGGCTGAACAAGGAGAAGGTAACACGGTGAGCTGCCTGTCGGGCGCTAGGATCCGCCACATAACACAAGCACTCAGGTCACACCAAGGCAAGTACAAATATGACTCAGTCATTGTCCATGCTGGTGTGAATGACCTGAGACGTACCTCCCTGGACTACATGAAAAGAGACATAGAGGAGCTCTCTGAGCATGTAGCCCAGGCCGGTATGACCCTGACCTTGAGTAGCATCTTACCCTCACCAAGAATGATGCCACAATATGAAGACAAGATGATCAATTTCAACAATTGGATTAAGTGTTGGTGTCATTCAAAGGGGATCCAATGCCTGTCAGCCTGGGATGACATGCTCGACAAGCCACGATGCTTCGCTAGGGACGGCTTGCACCTGTCACCCCTGGGCTTTCGGATATTGGCAAAGGCTGTTGCTGCCCCCATAGTGCCTTTTTTAGGCAAGGCTCAAAAGACAAACCCACCTCCATAGGTATCACAAGGTATAAGAAACTAAGAGTAATGCTACTCAATGCCAGAAGTCTAAACCTCAAGATGCACGCACTTGAAACTCTCCTTAGCATGGAGAACATCGATATCTGTGCAGTAACAGAAACCTGGTTCAAGGCTCCGGAGAGCACCCCAGCACTACCAGGTTATACCTCATACCATGCTTTTCGGCCCCAAAACTTGGACCGAACCACAAAAGGAGGAGGAGTATCAATATTCATCAAAGATACCCACACCTCCAGGTTGGTGGCACAGCACGAAGCATCAGAGCCTATCCATGTGCAACTAACAGTGGGTAAAACTGCTTTCCAGTCTATAGCCTGCTACAGACCACCCTCCCAAACACAGGAACCCCACTCGGCTTTCCTGAGAATATTAGAAAATATGAAGGTCTCTCCAAACACCATTATATTGGGCGACTTCAACTACCCAAACATAGACTGGGAGCATTACTCTAGCTCCAACACCCTAGCCCAAAGGTTCCTAGAATTTATAAACTCAAATGCTATGGAACAACTTGTTACCACTCCCACAAGAGGGGAAAACATGCTGGACCTGATCATCACCAACATGGGGACACTATGCTCCAGACCAGAAGTGTATCCCTCACTGGTAAGATCAGACCATAAACTAATCTCACTGGATATTCACATCCTGACCCCACCCCCTGCCCAGAAACCCACAGTGAAAAACTTCTCTAAAGCAAATTTCACACGCCTCAAAACCGAGGCGAAATCCTTCAAAGCCCCTCGGGCCTGTGGAAAATACGGCCCAGACCACAGAATCCTTTATAAACGCATTCTATGAACACCTTCAGGAATGCATGGATCATGCAATCCCAAATAAAACCAAGACCCAATCCTCCAAAGGCAGACGTCCTGTCTGGTGGACCCCAGCCATAAACAAACTATACAATAGAAGGAGGAAGCTACTACATAATAGAGCAAAATCCCAAAAAGGGAAGGCATCTCTGATCAGTATTAGCAAAAAACTACGGGCACTCATAAAATCGTCTAAGGCCAGCTTCGAGAGAAAAATTGCACAGGACACTAAGGATAATCACAAGGCTTTCTTTAGTTATGTTAGGAACCTGGATGGGAATTCCCAGATATGCTCAGAATTAGTCCATAATGACAAAAAATACACCGAGCCCACAGACATTGCCAACATCCTAGCTGACAGGTTCAGTGCAAACCCCCCCCTCCCCACCAAAAGGGCAAATATCTATCCCAACAGAGTGCTGCCCCCCTGACATCTCAGATGCTCAGGTAAGAGCCGCCCTCTCCAAAGCAAAAAAACACAGCATCAATGGGACCAGATGGTGTCCCGGGCTGCGTCCTACATGAACTCCAAGAAAAGCTAAACCCAAACATAAAACTACTGTTCAATCTTAGCCTTACTACAGGATATGTACCCAAAGAGTGGCGTACAGCAACAGTGGTCCCTCTCCACAAAGGTGGTGCCTCAACGGATCCTGGAAACTATCACCCCATAAGCCTGACTAGCTTGGTCTGCAAAGCTATGGAAAGGATCATCATGGACCTCATAAATAAAGATATTGGGGACCTACAGACACTGGATCCTACCCAGTTTGGCTTTGTTAAGGGCAGATCCTGCCTCTTAAACCTGGTCAATTTCTTTGAAACAGTCACCAAGGCCATTGACGAGGGGAAGGTGGTCCACGCAGCCTACCTGGACCTCACAAAAGCCTTCGATACAATACCCCACTTGGGCATTATAGATAAGCTCACCAGCTTAAATATAAACCCCTATGTCACTAGATGGGTTGCAAACTGGCTCAAGGACAGAACCCACATGGTTAGAATTGTTGGAGCCATGTCAGACTCCAAACCAGTTACAAGTGGCGTCCCACAAGGCTCAGTCCTGGGACCTCTCTTGTTCAGTATATATTTCTCGGTGGTACAGGCCAACACGGAAGGACTGTGGCTGACCAAGTTCGCAGATGACTGCAAACTGGGCGCCATAATCAACTCTCCAGCCAACACAAGCATCCTCCAAAAGGGCCTCATAGAAACAGACAACTGGTGCCAGAGTCATGGCCTCAAGCTAAACGCCAAAAAGTGTATAGTCATCACCTTTGGCAAAAACAAAGTGCCCACAAATTACCACATAGGTGGTAATCCATTAAGTACAGAAGAAGTCATTAGCGACCTGGGGACCCAAGTTGATAGCAATCTCTCATTTGACAACCACGTGGCCAAAGTGGTTAGAAAAACATTTTATATAGCCCACCTAATCATGAAGGGATTCACATCTAGATCAGGGGAGGTCATCATGCCTCTTTACTCATCCCTCATCAGGCCCATAATTGAGTACAATGCCCCTTTTGGGATGTACCTTACCAGACACCTGCAGCAACTGGAAAGACCCCAAAAGTACCTCACCAAGAGGATCAAAGGGCTCAAACAGATGCCATATGCTGCCCGGTTAAAGAAACTCCAGCTCTACTCAGTGGCATACCGCCTGCTCAGAGGCAATCTGTGCCTGACGTATAAAGCCATGTCCAACCCTGAATTAATGGACATGCTGCACCTCAGAAAATCCAAATCCCTTCGAGCTATGCGCTTGAGAGACTTGAACCTCAGCACTGAAATAAATAGGACATGCTGGAGGGACAGATTCATAACCCAGAGGCTCCCTTCACTCTGGAATAAAATCCCAGTCCAGGTTAGGCAGAGTCCCACATTGACTCTCTTCAAGAGGAATCTTGATGAGTGGATGGGAGATCGTAGGTTTACCCCGGCTATCACTTCTGTGTCACTGTTAGACAGAGGCACAGTATACTAACCTCAAAAAAAGGCATAGCAAAATTAATTTAAAATGGGTGGCGAAAGCCAAACACACTCTGGCTAGGCTTATAAATGCCCTAGGGCAGATAGCCTAGTATGAACCTATGAACCTATGAACCTATTAACAGCATGCCAGTAACAGTTGTGGCATAAGGCCAATGACATATGTAATTCAACAAGATATGTTAATATGCAACCATTGTAATATATAACAATAATAAAACACATGCCCCAAAGTAAAGTTTATTGAACAACATATGTTAATAGTAAACCATAACCAATGAATAACAATAATAAATATAGATGAAGATAAGGGGTGGGGAGAAAGAGAGGAATACAGTCCATTAATACCGGTATAGGCTATATAGTTTAAATCAGTAATGCTATCTACTCTACAGGTCTGTCCTTTTTTATGTGTAACATTGCCCTATAGCTGCTGTAGTATGTACATACCTCTCAAGCTATCCGCATGGGACAGTATGGGCCAAGCAATAACACCTGCAGGTGCATGACTACAAAGAACACTTGCACATCAGATAGACCTATACAGCTACCAAGGTGTACTGTGGATTGATGTACTGTTACTTTGCTATTGACATAATCATGTTGATGATACATCTGTGACAGAGGGGATTATGCAACAGTAATTACATTCTATGACAGTGTGACACTTGGGAGACATGAATGTGTACAGTACAGAGAGTAAATAACTATCATGCCTTGCTTGGCAGGCATGGGGATAATACCTAATGGTAGTGACTGCAGGGGACATGTGCACCAGATGTATTAATTGACTGCAGCAACCTTTCAAAGACACTCCAAGCATACAGCCATACCAAGATTGCACATTTTATTTATTTTATTTTATTATTATTGTACTTTTTCCTTTATTTTATGGAGTATTATCACATTCCTGCTCAATGATTTTAACAATCTGTGACATCTGAACACAGAATTATTTACACATTTATTTTATTTTATTTGTTTTTTTCTATTTTGCATTTGTTTACAGGGATAGTCCGACTGGAGACAGGTCTATTTACAGCAGAGGCCCGGGGAGAAAAGCTCCATACAAGTTACAGATAATAATCAAACATGTAGTACAAGTTACATATAGGAAATATTAGTCATAAGCACTTTTATACAAAAAAGTAGGAAATGTAAAGTCAAAAATATTAGAAAAATGTAATTTTCAGGTTATTGGTAGGGATTCCTGAGTTTTTGCATACCAGCAGAATTTCATGTCAGTAACTAGAAGATTGATGTCATATGCGGTAGGGGTTTTATGTGATGCATGGGCATAGCCAAGAATTCACTAGGTGTGCGTTGAGAAATGTTTTAAACAGAGTAGTTGAAGGAGCGGAGGTTAGAGTAGGGGGAAGGTTGTAATATGAGCTACCTCACCCATTTACCTGTAGTTCCTGTTGAGAGAAGATATCTGCAATCAATATGTGACTGATAACTGTACTATTTGTGGCAGGCATGGGGATAGAACCCAATAGCAGTGGCTGCAGGGGACATGTGCATCAAATGCATTAATTGACTGCAGCAACCTTTCACAGACACTCCAGGCACACAGCCATATGAAGATTACACATTTTATTTATTTTCTTTTATTTTATTATTATTGCACATTTTGCCTTTATTTTATGCAGTATTATCACATTCCTGGTCAATGATTTCCACAGTCTGTTACATCTCAACACACAAATTATTTACTCATAATATGGGCTACCTCATCCATTTACTTGTAGTTCCTGTGGAGAGAACATCTGTCACCAATGTTACTGATTCAATAATATTTATTACCACATGGCACTGGATTCAAACCATTGTCTGTGTGTGGCAAAATGTACTTCATACAGAGCATTTAGCAAACTGATCTACCGAGTCACTGCTGATTGCTGGCTGACTAATATTTGCCTAGTGCTCACCTGGAAACAAACTATGACCTGGCAATAGTGCTATAGGTAACCTATACATTACTACATAGACTGCAGGTGTACACAATATATTATTAGTGGATGGAAATTTATTTGCGGTCTGCAGCTATTACACTCTTATACTTGCCTGCAGCACCATACCTCATAGCCTGAATGCATATAGCTGAAATGCAATGGTTAAAACAAGACAATACTGATATAGACAATATACCTTTGGTGTTATTGCTATTGCTTCATGTGCTATTGCAGAACAGGTGTCATAATTCATTTCTTGCAAAACAGCTCTGAATCTACACTTACTGCACAACACTCTTTATTAGATATACCTTGAGGCAGGTACTAGTATTGTTTCATGTTTTTATTGCAGAACAGTTGTCATAACTGATTTCATGCAAAACAGCCCTAATTCCACACATATTGCACAACACAGCTTTACTACAGGTACCTTCATACAATTACTGGTTTAATTTTGAGTTTTTATTGCACAACAGTTGATGTTTCAAAAACATGGGTCTGGAGTGTTTCTCCCCGGGCTTCCACTGAAAATTGCCTTTGTTCCAAGTCAGACTTTCCCGGTAAACAAATGTTAAATAAAATAAATAAATAAATAAATAAACAAATAAATAAATAATATGGGTGCTGCAATACAGCTGTAATTCCACAATTATTGCAGTAGAAACTTTATTTCATTTACCTTATCAGGGTTAATGCTTTAGTCTTCTCTGAATATTGCACTATACTTGGCAGTAGTCACTTATTTCAGTACAGGTCTATGTCCACATTCATTGCAATACTATCTTTACTGTATATACCTATTGGTGGTTAATGCTTTACTCTTTCTTGCTTATTTGACTATAGATTGCATAATTCATCTGTACTCACCACACTCATGGTGCAACCTGGCCAGGCATCCCTCATGGGCCTCAATGCTGTGAGTTCTCTCCTCTTCAGCTGTAGGGAGAGAAGCATACCATTATGCATACTTGTCTATCAAACATTCAGATTATGTATTGCTGAAACAATGGTATCAGTACTTACAGACTTGCGGGCATTCACTGCCCAAGCATCTTGCACACAGGTGGTCAAGAAACCCCCCTTCCGATGCTTCAGGTCATCATAGTGGTGATGGACCTGCTCACCTGTGTGGGGAATACCTGTCTCACTGGTGAGCTCATGAGTCAACCAGTCACAGGCCTCCTCCTTACAATCTGAACCCTGGAACCCTCCTTTCAGTAGCGGGTCATCATGTTTTTTTTTCACCAGGTATCCAATCATGACTCTGGACTCCTGAATGCCCCACCACAGAGCCCAGAAGTGTACACCCTCTCCAACAGCAGCCATAGTTATTGCACAATTCATACTCCAACTGGTTCTGCTATATTCCCACATATTGCACTTAATATAGCCAGTTTTCCAACCCTTTAACGCCATTGGGCAATATTTAAAAATGCAGTGTGTCGCTTATCACCACACAAACCAGCACAGCTCAGCTGAGCAGTGCTTAAACCTGGAATGTTTAGCAATGCTTAGCTATACTTAGCAGTGCACAAACCAGCTAAGCACAGCCAAGAGATGCTGAACAGTGCCAAGCACTGCCAAGCAGTACCTAAGCATAGATTGTTTAAGTAGTGCTTACCAAGGCTTAGCAGGTCTTAGCAGAGCTTAGCTGAGCACAGCAGATCATGATTTAAAATAATTAGCATAATTTGTATTTGGAAAATAAATGCTTAACTTCCCTTCCCTCTATTCAAACCCTGCACCTACTGTATATAAAGCTGTAATGCTACCCATTTGGGTACACAAATATGTGTAATGCTGCTATACTTTCACATATACCTCTGAGCTACGTTTAAGCACTGCTGAGCACTGCACTGCATCGGGCAAACCCACTCAGCTATGCTTAAACCTGACCTTTTCTTAAATAATTAAATACATCCAGTTTCTATTTTTAGGATGTCTAGCACATGTCATTTCTGTGGTCCATGCCGTGGTGCATACATCTGCTTTTTCTATAAAAAAAATAGTATTAAATTAGAGGCTTTGGAGTGATTAAGTATCAGTTTTCTGTGCTTTCTTGCTGTACTTAACTGTTTTCTGCCTAAATGCAGATTTTCCAGCGTTTATTGTGATTTAAAAGCTTGCTTTTTCACATATTGTACTTATTTGACTGCCTGCACTTTTAAAAAGTTGTTTTTTGTTTAAATAATTTGTTTAACTGTTGTAGGCTACACACTAAAGTGTGATACCTTTTCTGATCATTTGTAGTCGTTTAAAGCTGTGTTAAGTGTATTTCTTACTGTTTTGCCTTATCTTTTCAAAAAAACAAACAAAAACAAAAAAAAATTCCTTGTTTCCCATCTTTCTAAGCTAGTATAGTCCGGTTTTCAGGCTAGTGCTGAATTCAGGGCTGTGATATTAGTTTCTGAGTGCCCATACCTTACTTGGATAGAAGAAAGTTTCTCTATTCACCTGTGAGAGAGGGGAGCTTTGAGCAACCTGTCTGTCCCTGGAGGAGTGGTTCCAGTCCAGAAGTTAGTAGTTTATTGGCCATGTTGGGCTAATTTCTATCTCTTTCATTTCCCTACTATAAAAACCACATTTGCACGGTTTTGCGCACCGGGCAGTGCCGTTTAGCTACGGTTAAATTATTCCCTGCTCCACTAAGTCTCCTCTTCAGTTTTTCCCTTGAAACTAGTCTAACTCTCAACCTAAGCACTCAAAAAGCATCTTACAGCCCAGCACTTGCTCAGACCTAATAGCAAGCACTAATATACCCTGACACTGATTGCCCAGCAGGGCAAGGCTTTTTATTCACCCCTCACCAACCAAGCGACTAAGCAGCTCACCCTACTATTCAGGCATGACCAAAGGGCAACTTCAGGTGCACTCTCCAGTCCAGCCAGTGAATCTGGGTATCCAGAGGCAATGTTACAACTGCCTCATGTACACAGACAACCCTCTCCTCCTACCATTAAACATTAACATATGCGAGAGATGCAATTATACAGCCAAACTGGAAGGTAAGCTGTCTCCACCCAAGACTGGAACAGACAGTCAAGAGGAGAAGGTTAACACTTGCACCACAACTCCAGCTGCACGCAGACCTACTAAAACAGCACTGGCAAAAAATACACATAAATACACAAAATCATACTCGGAGGCTCTAAATAAAAACCTGCAAAAGCATCAGAGACCTCCAAAGCAGACACTCAAACAACCTGCACTTCTCGTCACAAACCAGACAACACATAAAACACAAAATCAGTGTGCCACACAATCACAGTCCTTAAGGCAAAATAACATACCTAATGCACTAGTAATAGGTGACTCTATAGTCAGGCACACTGACATCCCACTCACTAGCCTGGACAAGCAGAAGGTTACTGTTAGCTGCCTGTCGGGAGCCAGAATCTGCCACATAACACAAGCACTCAGGTCACTCCAGAACAAGTACAAATATGACTCTGTCATTGTTCATGTTGGTGTGAATGACCTCAGATGTACCTCCCTGGACTGCATGAAAAGAGACATAGAAGAGCTCTCTGATCATGTAGCCCAGGGTGGTATGATCCTGACCCTGAGTAGCATCCTGCCCTCACCAACAATGATACTTCAGTATAAATAAAACATGATCAATTTCAACAATTGGCTAAGCTTCTGGTGTCATTCAAAGGGGATCCAGTGTCTGTCAGTCTGGGAAGACATGCTCGACAAGCCTCGTTGCTTCACAAGAGATGGCTTGCACCTGTCACCCCTAGGCTTTTGAATACTGGCCAAGGCTCTTGCTGCCCCCATAGTGCCTTTTTTAGGCAAGGCTCAAAAGTCAAACCCAACAGTACAATTAACAAAAAACTGAGGGTTATGCTACTCAAAGCCAGGAGTTTAAATCTCAAAATGCACACGCTCAAAGCACTCTTCAGTATGGAGAACTTCGACATCTGTGCAGTAACTGAAACCTGGTTCAAGGCTCCAAAGAGCACCCCAGCACTACCAGGCTACAACTCATACCACATGTTTCAGCCACAGAACACAGACTGAAACACAAAAGGAGGGGGGGTATCCATATTCATCAAGGATATCTACACCTCCAGGTTAGTGGTGCAGCATGATACCTCTGAGATCATCCATGTGCAACTAACATCGGGCAAATCTGCATTGCAAATTGTGGCCTGCTACAGATCACCCTCCATGACCCAGGACCACCTCTCCACCTTTCTGGAGACACTGGAAAACATGAAGGTCCCACCAAACACCCTGATATTGGGCGATTTCAATTACACTACCATCCACCGGGAAAACTACTCGAGTACAAATTCCCAGGCCCAGCGCTTCCTGGAATTAATCAACTCAAATGCCCTGGATCAGCTGGTAAACTCCCCTACCAGAGGTGAAAACATACTGGACCTGGTCATCACCAACATGGGCAACAGGTGTTCCACACCAGAGGTCAACCTGTCACTGGTTAGATCAGACCATAAACTAATCACTCTGGATGTCCACACCCCACCACCACCCCCAACTAAGGAAACCACAGTAAAAAACTTTTCCAAAGCAAACTTCACCTTACTTAAGACAGAGGTGGTAAGTTTCACAGCCTCCATGCTAAAGGATAATGCTGCCCAAGATGCAGAAACTTTTACAGATGCATTCTATGAGCACCTACAAGGATGCATTGATCATGCCATCCCTAGCAAAACCAAGACTCACTCCTCTAAGAGAAGGAAACCAGTTTGGTGGACCCCTGCAATAAACAGGCTATACAATAGAAGGAGGAAACTAGTTAAAAAAAAGCAAATCCCAAGAAGGAAAGGCATCCCTGATCAGTATCAGTAAGAAACTGAGGTCCATCATGAAATCATCCAAGGCTAACCTCGAAAGAAAAATAGCCAAGGATTCAAAAGATAACCACAAAGCCTTCTTTAGCTATGTTAAGAATCTAAGTGGCAACTCACAGATATGCACTGAAGTAGTGCAAAATATCACAAAATATAATGAACCTACTGATATTGCCAACATCCTGGCAGATAGATTCAGTGCAAACTTCACGTCCCTCTCACCTCCAAAAGGGCCCACAACAATACCGGAAAAGTGTAGAGTCCCAAAAATCACAGACGCACAGGTGAAAACAGACCTTTCAAAAGCCAAAAACACAGCGTCAATGGGACCAGATGGTGTCCCAGGCTGCGTCTTGCACAAACTACAGAACGAACTAACCCCCAACCTAAACATGCTGTTCAACCTCAGCCTTTCCACAGGCTACATGTCCATAGAATGGCGCACAGCAATGGTTATTCCTCTCCACTAAGGAGGGGCCACAACTGACCCTGGTAACTATCGCCCCATAAGCCTGACTAGCCTGGTCTGCAAGGCTATGGAGCGCATCATCATGGAACTCATTAACAAAAACATTGGGAACCTCCAAACACTTGACCTGACCCAGTTCAGCTTTGTTAAGGGCAGATCATGTCTACTAAACCTGGTGGACTTCTTCGAGACAGTCACCAAGGCCATAGATGAGGGAAAGGTGGGTCACACAGCCTACTTTGACCTCGCCAAGGCTTTTGACACCATTCCCCACTCAGGTATTACAGAAAAACTCACCAGCCTGAACATAAACCCCTACGTCATGAGATGGGTTGCCAACTGGCTTACAGACAGAACTCACACGGTAAGAATAGCAGGCTCCAGGTCCGACTCTAAACCAGTCACAAGTGGTGTCCCACAAGGCTCGGTACTGGGACCCCTACTGTTCAGCTTATACTTCTCAGAAGTACAGGCAAACACAGGAGAACTATGGCTAACCAAGTTCGTCGATGACTGTAAACTGGGAGCAATAACTGACTCTCCAGCTAACACGGACATCCTCCAAAAGGGCCATACTGAGACAGACACCTGCTGTCAAAGTCGTGGCCTCAAGCTAAATGCCAAAAAATGCATAGTCATCCCATTTGGGGAAAACAAAACACCCACGAATTACCACATAGGTGGCAGCCCCCTTAATACAGAAGAGGTAATAAGAGATCTGGGGACCCAGGTAGATAGTAATCTCTCCTTTGACAATCATATTGCCAAAGTAGTTAGGAAATCCTTCAATATGGCCCATCTAATTACTAAAGAGTTTGCATCTAGAAATAAAGAGGTTATAGTGCCCCTCTACTCGTCACTCATTAGACCCATCATACAGTACAATGCCCCATTTGGGATGTACCTCACAAGACCACAAAAGTACCTCATCAAGAGGATTACTGGTCTCAAACATATGTCCTATGCAGCCCGACTGAAAAATCTCCAGCTGTACTCGGTGGCATATCGCTTACTCAGAGGTGATCTCTGCCTGACTTACAAAGCCATGTCCAACTCAGAATTGATGGACATGCTCCACCTAAAGAAATCCAAGTCACTGCGAGCCACGTGCTCTAGTGAGTTAAACCTTGTCACAACAATAAATAGAACATGCTGGAGGGATAGATTCCTGTCACAGAGACTCCCCATGCTTTGGAACAAAATTCCAAATTACATCAGGCAGAGCCCCTCACTAACAGTCTTCAAGAGAAACCTTGACAAGTGGATGGGTAACGGAAAATACACCCCTGGGATCACTTAACTGGCTCTGCTTGACAGAGGATCAGTTAATTAATCAATGGGGCGTCAAAGGCCGACACACTCTAGCTAGGCTTATAAATGCCCTCGGGCAAATAGCCTAGTACCTACCTATGAACCTATGAACCTATTATATTGATATACTGCAGTTGGACAGTGCAGGGAGTGTGTTGCTCATCTGCGGACAAAGTTATCACCACATTCCCTCCTCTGATTCAATAACTGTTTTCCACGACTCTCCTTCAGCAATGCACCATGATTAATATGCATATCACGCTGCCAAGAGGGAACTGTGTACATGGACATGGTAACAGTCCATGTAGGCTTTACACAGTGCCTATATGGGTTTTATTAATCCTGGGAAATATCTATAAATCAGTATTGTCTTGAAACTTTGCTAAGAGAATCCACCATGTGATGGTACTCACTAAAGGCTGAGGATGGATGAATATGATTCCAGCAAAATGCTCTTTTTGCTACTGATTTTATCACTATGCAAGACCCTCCCTTCTTCATTAGGACCCACTCCATTTTACTTTTTGTAATGGTTCTATATATTTCATATATTGCCCCTCTTAAGATCACATATTTAATTTTACTGTTTTTTTTTCTATTATGTGACAAATTTCTCCTTGGGACTCTTATGAAAAGGGGTTAATAGCTCAATTTAGACTATCCCAGTCACCAAAATGGAAAAGCCAAAATGTTATTTACTGTGGCTTTTAAATGGATTTTCAATATGCATCAGTAAACATTGAAAAATAATCTGAACATAATAAATATTATCTTGACATGAAACAACCTTACCCATGGACATCAGTGGACTGGATTCGCAAATACTTTCTACCACACTAAAACAGATATTGCATCTGGCATAGAAGAGACAAAGCCCCCCCCCCCCCACTTCAAAGATGGCCCAGTCATGATTGTCTTCTACCTCAGTACATTAGCATTAAATATAATTTTACAAATAAATGCTGCATTAATTCAGAAATGCTGTTTTCACCAAGAGCAAGGGGCATGCTCCAATGCACCAGCATTTCACTGACCAGCATTTGCAATATTAACACTTTGGACACTGACTGACCATAATCAAACAATGTATAGCATAACTGTAGTGGTTACAATACACAAGCTCAAGAGTAATCTGCTCTATGTCAAACAGAGACAGAATAAGGGACAGCAAAGAGGCTTACTAATAGTTGAGCACAACAGTTTTAGGCCGGGATTCACTAATCCTCCGTGTAAGACTAACTAAGTCTTACACGGACACTGCAGTGTAAGGGTATGATGTCAGCGCATCATGCATATTCATGAGGGTGCGCTGACTCAACTTTAAGGCTTACACAGACTGTGCACGAGTGCAGGGGGCGTGTCAGACTGCCGAGCAGTCCAAATATCCATGCCCCTGCAAGTGCATAAACAGCCAATGTCAACATAAGTGAGCGAGTCCACTCAAATGTCCACAAACCCAACACTACACTCCCCCGCATTCTAAATCCCTGTACAAGTTAAAAATGTAAAGGTTTCCTTTTTATTTATTATTCCTGACATAGCTGCCCGTATTTGCGCGTGTATGCGTGGGTTTGCCCATTGCTTAGCTACAGTTAGCAGTGTAGACATCAAAGAGGATAATAAACTATTGATATGCAAATTAAGGGAAATAGCAATAGCGTAGTGGTAGAGCCCTCTCACAAAGAATATCCATTCCGGGTTTGAGTCCCGCCACTCCACTACCTATTTTCTGTAGGAAATGTGTGCATAAAAAGAATTCCTGACATCTACCTTTTAAATCCCAGTAAAATGCATTGAAATGGCCTATGCGTTAGTGAACAATATTGTATATATAAATAAGAAGGTGGAATGGTTATGCATACTGATAAATGCATATTTAATGTATCTTAAGCAATGTGAAACACTACTAAGCAAAGTCCACTAGTATTAAGCACAGTGAAGTATAATTGCTCATAGTTTAGCAGTGCTTTAACTAGCACAATAGTTTTGTGCAGAACTGCGCATCGCGCCAACTAGCGCAAACAAAACATGTTTGCATAGAGCTGTGCACCGTGCCAACTGGGGCAACTTTTGGCAACGTCGGGCAGTGTAGAGCAACTGCTATAGCTTAGCACGGCTTTAACTAGCACAATAGGATTGTGCATCACGCCAACTAGCGCAACGTTGGGCAGCATAGAGCAACTTAGAGCAACATCAAACAACGTTGGGCAAAGCTGAGCAAAGTCAGCTAAGCACAGCCACACCTCCTATCCGGTCTGGCCAGTAGTAAAATAAAAAGCAATGACAGGCCTCGAACCTGGGACACTGTGCACCATAATCACAGTACTAAACCACTAAGCCATGACAGCTTTAAATATGTATGCATTTCCAACACACTCAAACATGACAATGGAAGTTTACCCATTGCTAAGCAGGTGTGTTCTTAGCTGAGATTTTTCAAAACTGGCCAATCACAAATAAGTGCAGGAAATGAGACATATTTAAGCTCCATAGGCGGGAATAATTGCCATAACTGGTTGTAGCTCCCATCTGCAGACAATATGGCTGGTGCTGGAGAGGGCTCTTGTTTTCGAGTGCAACTGTGGGTCATTGAGGAGTCAAAATATATGGTTTGGCTCCTCGTCCATCATGATGATGCAAGACTCCTGCAGGGCTAGTTCCAGGGCACGGAGTACAAAGCGGAAGCCTGGAACCGGTTAGCACATGATCTCACCTGTGCCACAGGCGTCCCTCAGACTGGTGAGCAGGTCAGACACCACCATGCAGACCTGAAGAGATGCAAGGAGGACCAACTGAACCACTGGATACAGGAGGCCCGTGGAATGCCAAATGCCCCACTACTGAGTATGTAGCCATGGAATGAAGTATGTAAGAATTGTTATTGTAGTCTATATTATGGATAGGTATGTCTCAATATCCCTTCATTTACTTCACAGATGCAGGTGTCCATGATGCGAATCAGCGAGCCTATGCAGATAGGCTGCTAAGGCTGCGCCACCAGGCAGGTTAGTAAATATTCTGCATGTGTGGTCATATAAAAGAAGTGAGAGAGCCTGAAAAAGAGTGTTGTAACCCATTATTAAAGGTATAAAAAGTGTGGAATAACTTCTCTGCATATACTGTCACATAAAATAAGTGAGACAGCGTGAAAAGGTGTTGTAACCTATTAATAAAGGCATAATAAGTGTGGAATAACTTCTCTGCATGTACTGTTATATAAAATAAGTGAGACAGCATGAAAAGGTGTTGTAACCCATTAATAAAGGTATAAAAAGTATTGAATAAAAGACCTCTGCATGCACTGATATATCAAATAATTGAGAGAGCCACTAGAAAAGTGTGTAATGTTATTAATAAAGGTATAATTCCTGGAGTGTGTCCGTGTCACTTTCTTCGATATGTTGTTGTACCCTTGCATAATAGAAATAGTACTGCTGTATTAAGTGCAGTCAACCCTCACATGGGTAGGCCCATATAAAGTGGATGAAGGGAGTGCCAGTAGCTGTTAAGCATATATATATATATATATATATATATATACAGTCCTCAACTGTCGGTTAATGGCCGGCATGTACAGGTTAATCTGGCACATGAGTAGCTTGTTAATGTGTTCCCCAGAAATGTCAGTATGCTGCTAGAAATGTAGGGTGCTGTTAACATATACCTGATAATGTCACCTGAACACATCCAGATATGTAGATACATAAATATAAATGAAAAATATAAATATGTAGCAGTAACATCTGCATCCAGGACAGGTTGTATGTCAGATACAGGTCAGGTATATCAAGAACTAGCAAAACCCATTAAACAATTTAACGAACATTGCCTAGTGTAATAATACATGTAGGGGATATTTAACTGCAGTCAATAGGAATGCAGTGTAAACTATAAGTATAGATAAGTTGTTAATGGAAGTATCTTTTTACACCCTACTGTATGTGCATAAACAATGCAATTCCACACCTCAATGAGTATGTCTAATCTCATAACATTTGTTGGGACACATGTCCTATTGTTATATAAATATCTGCATTTACTTTGATGCATGTGCCCTGTTCACATACCACAATCTTGGTGGCCTGTTGCCACCAATCAATCCTGCATGCTGTTGGAATGTCCACTGTCGTTCTATATATGCATGTGTTATGCTTGCTGTTCAACTGTTGGAACTCTGGTGTGTTGGGTTAATGGGAATATTACTGTATGCTGTTACAACTAAACTGGAATGCTGTTGGCTATTACTAACCCATATTGTCATTAAATCCTCCTAAGTATAGAACGTATGGGAAGGCAGGTCCCAGTGGACCCACCTGTCCCACCTCAGCTGGCGATGGCACCTGGCACCAGCAGTTCCGGTGCCCAGCCCGGGACCCCCTCCTCTGTTGGTCCTGTGCCACCTTTGGGTGGAAGCGCTGCAGGGGATGGGGCTCATCCCCGCTGTGCAAGCGTGGGCAGAGGAGGGCCACCTATCACCCTCCGAATGGTCTGGGCTGTGGTGCATAGGGAGATCCAGTGTTTTACGCCAGCTCAAGGCAAGAGTGGCACGACTCACGGGTGAGCCTGCCCCTCCTTCGCAGCCCCCAGCACAGACACCCCCCGGGCTGTGAAGGTGCAGTGGTAACTGCCCATGGTTGGGGATCTCAGTTCCACTGTTGCCATCTGTGGGCTCATGGGCTTGCGATTTCCAAACACCCTTCCCCGTCAATGGTGTTCACCCACCCCATGTGTCATACTCCACCCCTGTATGCATCTTGTTTGTCTTGTCTGTTTATCTCCCCAACCAACCTCCCAAAATATACCTACTTCCCCTACCCCACATTCCACTCTCACCAGAAAAAAAAAAATGGGCAATCTGCACCCAAAAAAAATTATGCCCCATACATAGCTGCCCAATTTGCACACATGTCCGCTGGACACAAACAGAAATCTAATTGGCAGTACAACATACTTTGTTGTCCTCACCCCTCTCTCAGGGGTGGAAGGTTTCAAAATTCCATTCTTATTACTAGTATATGCACAGCTGTTGCTGTTAAAGAAATGGGCAGCTATGGACCTTCCCTACATCTGTCCTGCACATCCCGAGCTGTTTTCCCTACTGTCTTTCCCTCTTTGTGCCCCTTTTTTCACCACTTTCCTATCTCCCCATTTTCTTTTCTTTCAAAGAAATGAGCGTGGGGGTTAGCTGGAATAAGCACTTTTAAGCAGTAGTTAGCAGGTTTGTGTGAGTGTGCGCTAAGCTAAGTTTGTGTGCGCTTAGCTAAACTTGTGTGCGCTTAGCTAGGCATCGAGCAAACCCACGCAAACCCGCTTACAACTGCTTAAAAGTGCCTTAGTCACTCTGTATGTCAGGGCCCTTGTTCTGCTCAGCAGCAAAATGAAATACCTCTGTCAGTCTCGAACCCCGGACCTTGTACACACTAGACTGCATGAAGTACCAGTGAGCCATCGCAAACATACAACAAATTGGTGCTGAAACCAATATATCATGCATCAGAATGAGTGAATGTAAAGGCCAAATAGGAATGCCATAACACAAATCCTGTTCTGTGGATCTTTACCAGCAGTTCTTGTGGAAATGCATTACATGACAGTGAAAAGAGAACCAGCCATTCTAGCGGGAAATAATGTTACAGTAGCACTTTACAACCCCCACACAGTATTATAGCAGGACAAACACTAGCATACCTGACTAGGGTAGAGGCCATACTCCCCAACTGTGACAAAATGTAAGAGTTAGACAGCACTTGTACTTCAGGAAATGTGTATTAATCCATATGCTCTGGTTCTCTCAAAGTCTCAACCTAATGTTACTAATATTCTAAAGGTGTACCTCACTTCGACCCACTTTACCCTGAGTCTGTTTAAATATGTACCTGAGTGTTTGAGAGGCCTGGCAGAGGCAGAAACACACAGGCATATCAGCTATTCTGCTGTACATACTGTGCAAATAGCTTTGGAAGGAGTTTCAGAAGTATACCAATATGTAGGAGTACAACACTGAAATACCAAGGGATGTAGCCATGTACTGATAGCAACCAACTGTGACAATGCCATTGTTCCAGTGCTGAAAAGACCTGTGTGGTGCACAAAGAATAACAGGCTAACCTTGGGCTACCATCTGGATAGGTCCACAGTTGGGAGCTACGCAGACAGACTACTTGCCCTCGTAAACTAACAGGTACACAGCAACCCTTTAAGTCCAGCAAGATAAAGTTCACACATTAAGACATAATGCCCTCTGTCCTACTGCACCCCTACCCAAATGTACAATAAACCTGTGTGTTCAGGGTCTACCAAGGATGTAGGTGGGCATACTCAGTACAGAAATGTATACAATTTTCTTGAGCAGCCTGTGCTAATGTCAACAGTAAAAAAGCACAAACTGTTCAAAAGTGAGTGAATAAATATTCACAGTATAGCAGTTCACAAACAGTTCATGTGCCAAATGAATACATCTCAATAACTATTTTTGTATGGCAGTAAATTGTATAAGTAGAAAAGAAACTGCATACTCCCATGTATCTTGTGTTAGCATATGTAGGGGTGAGTACAATTCTACACTGACAACTGTGTAGTGGAAGTGGCAACATTCAGGTCTGAGTACAACAATTATATCACTGGCTACACCCCTAGCTTCAGATATAAGAACTATACCAACCTTCTGACTTACACAACGGTCTCCACAGCAAACAAGCATGGGCCCCACTCTGGAAAGCTGAAAGGGCTACGCCTACCTGACATAGCAATTTATAGCATTGGGTTGCTATGACAGTGAGTACTGCAATCACCATACAGCAGGCTGCATGCAATTACCAAATGGTAGCCACCAATTGGTGCAGAGGCCATCACATGCACATGTGCAGATACCTATAAAAGCATGCTGTACCTGCTGGCCACACATGCAATCATCCCATTGCAGATGGTGAGAGAGAGAGAGAGACACACAGAGACAGAGAGAGTGAGAGAGAGACTCACACCCCCACCCACACCAGTGGAAAAAAATATACTAATAAAAAAATAATAACAAAACATAAAAAAATATATATTACATTCAGCCAAAGAGACAGCTGAGTGAAAAATATGAACGCATACAAAGGAAAGGTATGTAACAGATATGTACTTACTGGCATGTAGTAGATGTATTTGAAGACCACTCTACATACTTTGAAACATCAATACGTGGCAGCAGTATGTATCTATGCACAGATGCCCTGCATAACTACTGCCATGGACATATCAGTGTGTAGCTGTGTGCAGTGGGACATAACTGTGATATATGTAGCTCAGCATTAAATGTCAAACATCTGAACCATGTTATCTGTGTTCTGTACAGTAGTGTGGACAATGTCTGTTTGGGGGAGTAGCACATACAGCTATATAACCATGGATGTGACAGAGTAACAAATGCATGATAGTCATACCAACATGTAGCTTAGCATTGGCAACAGCTGTACCAGGCTAGTATGGTAATTAAGCATTTCCAGCTATATATATATATATATATATATATATATATATATATATATATATATATATACCCTCTAATATTACTGTGTGCTCACTTGTGACACCTGTTCATGTTGCAGCAAGGCACAACAGGTCAGCCGTGAGGTGGTTGAACGCTGTGGGTATGATTCATCAGGTTTGCAGTGTTGCAGCCAGTGAGGCCTGCTAAAGCTACATTGGCTGAGAACACCCTCAATGCATTCTGCACAGCACTGTGCAATCTTATGACATAACTGTATACCTCACAACCTTCCCATACTCAATAATCCCACCATGAAAGGTGGACTGTATATGTGCCTATATGTATATCAATATGTACACCAATGGATGTTCATATGTATGTGTGTATATATATATATATATATATATATATATATATATATATATATATATATATATATGTATAGAGAGAGAGAAAGTGAGAGAGAGAGACAGGGTCATATTTACTGCAACAGATGCCCGGTGACAAAGCCATGGACTCATACTCAATGTTGACACTGCATTGGCATCCCTCCTTGCAAAAACTCAGTACCTATTAACTACCACATAGCTGGTAGTCTACTTAACACTGAAGGTGTGATAAATACCATGGGACACAGGTGGACAGTAGTCTCCCCTTTGATTGTCACAGTGCCACACTAGTCATGTAACCTGTCTACGTGGCACACGTAATCACAAAAGGTGTGTCATCCAGGGAAGTATAGGTCAGTGTTCCCCCCTACTCCACACACAGAAAGCCCATTATAGAGTGCAATGCCCCATGTGGCATGTACCTCACAAGACATCTACAGTAACTGGAAAGGACACAGACATACCTCACAAAGGGTAATACTGGCCTCAAACAGATGCCCTATGCAGACCATCCCACAAAACTACAACTAGACTGTGTTGCATACCATCTACCCAGAGGTGACCTCTGCCTAACATGCAAAGCTATGTGAAACCCAGAGCTGTTGGACATGCTCCACGTAATCAGATCACAATCCCTACAAGCTACACACTCTAGGGACATAAAGCTTGTCAGCTCAATAAACAGCACATGCTGGACAGATAGATCCCTATCTCAGAGACATCCCATACCCTGGCATTAACCACCTATCAATAGCAAATGAAGCTCCTAATTAGCAGTCGTCATATATAAAACTGATGATTGTGTGTGAGATAGTAAATACACCCCGGGGATCTCCTCTGTGGCTCTGCTTGACAGGGCCACGTGAAATGAAATCACCCATGTGTCAAAGGCCAGGGTAGCATATGGCTAGACATCTATAGGTCCTAGGGCCAATAGCCTATAACCTACTTATGAACCAATACACACCCACATGTACCTGTAGCAATAATTGCTTTGTGATGTTGACTGAGTGTGATGGTGAATGTGTTGGTGAATGTGTTCGAGTTCTGTATATGTGTGATAGATATGTGGGAAACTGTTTATGTCATGGTATGTAGTGTCCTAGCTGTGATACCAGCAAATGATGTGTATGCTATTGCTAGGCACAAAAAGCAGTATGCCAGATGGTCTGACGTAGTGTGTTGGTGTCATCTGGGGTGTTCTATTGTAGGCTACAGCAGTACATGTATGCTTATTGAGTGTGACTGCTGGTGAATCCAACCCCTGAATGAACTGTAGTACTACCTGAAGCTGTATGCCTAAACAGCACAGTAAGGTGTATGTACACATATTCTGGAACCACTGTTTTGTTTGTTCCCCGTAGTCCTCCAGATGACATACCTCAGGTATAAGGTCTTGTAACTACTGACACACAGTACTGTATGGTACACAGGTAAAGGTCATGTGTGTTGCCATACCTTTGTGTCTGGTATTTATGTCTGATGTGTGTGTGCATATGGCTGTACCATGGCCTCAGTCATATGTGTGTTACAGGATATAGGTGCGTATCTAGCAACATGTATAGTGTAGTACAGCAGTATGCCACCCATATTGACGAATGAGCACATATGTTAGGCAGGGGTTTGCCATCAATGACTAGTGTGGTATGCTGGTAATACTGTGACTGGACCCTACAATCATTGCAATGGATTACATGTTACGTTATGCATTAGCATGATATATACCCCCTGTGGCTCGGTGGAGTATTGTGTCGCATACAGTGCGCCATATACTGTTGTATAGTCTTACATACTGGTTAATCTTTGTTGCTGTGCAGAATATGATTTGATATATGGAGTGTGCCAGGCACTGTCAGGCAGTTGTGGGTTGAGCACTGATATGTTGTATTGAAAGTGTGTATCCTTTGACAGCCAATAGGTTGCTATATATGGCAGTTAAATGATATCCATACTTTAGAATATTAAGTGTTCCACTTGACTTGCTCACACATATTGTTTCTTTGTCTTCCAGGGTTATGGCCCACCATTGTAATCCCTCATACAGCACAGCAGAGGATGAAGTGATAACGGACACCATGGTTCAGCACTACACCATGCTGTTCTCAAGAACCAGCCAGGACCAGCATGAGCGGACTGCACTGTGGCAAGATCTTGCCCATAGGGTAAATGACATAGGCATGCATAACCGGACATATGAGCAGGTACGCCATCACTGCAGTGATTTAATTAGACATGTCCGGCAGCATGCGTCTGATATCCGTAGACAACAGCTTGCCACAGGTGGTGGGGTAGCCATCCACCCCCCCCTCACCAGGTGGCTCCTGGCCAACAACAGCAGCAACAACTGACATGCGTTATCATGGAGACCGGAGCCACCCAGCAAGTTGACATGGAGCGTGCAGGTAACATGGCATAGTTCTGATGAAATCGGATTAAAGACGAAACCTAGGTAAACTCGTGTGGCTTGTGTTTCTGGTTGCTTCTTGGAGCTCATATACTGGTCTATATTTGTTATTGGTTTGTTTTGTGCATTACCTCTATTGATAGATCATGCTTATGTGAGATGTGTAGTGTGTAGTTACAAGATGTGGTGCCTACTGTTGTGCAATAATAATAATTTGGAATATAATATGCAGGCATGTGTCTGTCAACAGTCGTACTACTGTAAGATTGCAAACACACAGTAGCAATGCCACACTTGTTGCCACTGACAAACTGTCTCATACCCTTGTAGGTCCCTCTGGTGTGACAGCAAGGCAGCAGACCCATGCTGGTGAGTGTGTTCTACATTTATTATTGCTAAATAAATGTGCATGTCATAGGTGAGGTGTAGGCCATGTACACGTCACACACCAGCGCATAATGCATGCTGTGCATGTTTGCTGTTTGACTATGCACATCTCAGTAATGTGAGTAGCTGACTCAAACACATGCAATACACAGAGCATCCCACACAATTGTGGCAACACTGTAGTGGACGTTGGATAGGCACAGTCGATACACATGCACACAGCACACACAACTGTGTCATACGCAGTACATGTTAACATGCTACACATTGCATATTCATACACACGCTGTAAGGTCACACTTCAGTATCCCAATTGTCATCCACACAGCACACATAACATACCTGAGGGGTAGAGTCCTCTCATGTGGCTGTGCGACACTCTTCAACACATAACACATTCATGTTAGGTAATGCCCCCTACTGTGCACCTTACAAACCCATGTAACAGCTGTCCGTGTAATGGTGAATGTAGCCATGGTACTGCAGTATAGGTACAGCATGCTATGTGCCTTGAGTGACCACGTGATGTTGCATGATGATGTCACATGGTACTACACCACATCCAGTTACAGTGGCCACAGTTCTACACATATCATTAATTGCTATGCACCTCAATGTTGTGTGTATGCAAACATATACACCGATACACAATCCGCACAGCAATCACCATTTGTACATAGTGACACACATGTCTTGTATTACTATTGAGTGTATAGGTCACATGACACATTGTGTATGTGTGAAGTTTAATGTTGTAGTTGTGTGGTAGCATGCCATGTCATGCTTGGCACTAGCATGTCCACAATATGTCCTACACTCACCATAACCACTGTACAATGTCTATGTTGAGCAATGGTATTCCATCAGGTATACATGCACCACTCATCCTGTGTGTATACATAGCATGTATGTGCTAAACCTGTGTCCACAATTGTCTGCTAAAGACACAGATGCTCTAATCAGAAATGGATATCTATGTGACACACCGATACACATCCAGCCATGGTATGTATACCTGTGAGTGATGGTGCACAGGACATTGCAGAGACGTTAATACTTGCACAGCGATGTTGTGTCCATGTACACATTGCGTTGCAGGGTGAGGCCAATCACTGAACAAAACACACATGCATCAAAGCCATGTATACTGTTATTAGCAAGGGCTGTCTACACTCACACTGCATGCTGTTGAGCAACACACGTCCTGCATGCTGTCACGTTTGATTGAAATGTTTAGCTTGTGATACTGTATCCCACCATCACACGCTATTGAGTATGTTCTGGATTGCTGGTGGTGTGTGTCTGTGTGTGTCTGTAGTAGTGAGGAGGGTATATGTGTTTATGTGTTCATGTGTGCATGTGTGCATGTGTTCATGTGTGCATATGTTCATGTGTTCATGTGTGCATGTGTGCATGTGTGCAGACATCATGTACAGGTCGTAAAGTGTGTTTCCTGTCTCCCTCTCACAGGTGCTGATTATGGGCTGGTTCACTGCAGCAGGGAAACTGATGTCACTGAGCATGATAGTGATGATGATGATAGGTGTGTTGAGGCACAGGCATGTTTGCCAGGGTCTGTCGTTGATCCAGCAATCAACAGTAAACAAGTGTCCACCCCATCCATGCACACAGTCATACTGCCAATACATCCATCAACAATGCCCTTAGCTGAGGGACAGCATACAGCTGGCATTGGCCAGGACAGTGTGATATCTATGGCACATGCATCCCAACACAGCAGCCATACCCAGATGTCTGGAAGGGTACCACATAGGCAGATGTCCAGGGGTTCTCATCGGAGCACTGCTGTCCATCATGCCACTGGCAGATGTGCCACATGTCTTATAACCTCACGCATGTTCCAGGCTGTCATGGGGGCACAGGCATGTATGGAACGGTACACCAGACAGGGACTAAGGACACAGAGGGCACATACCATGTTAAATGACAGTATCCGTGACCTAGCAGGTGCCATCCGTAACTACACTGAGGTCATGGATAGACATTGGGGTGAGACATTAGATGTCCTCCGCAATGTCATGTCCATGTGTCAGGACAGTGTGGGATGGGTGAGATATTGACGTGGATGTATGCCAGCGACATCAGCAGCTGGCAGTCACCACGGACGTCCTGCAAGTCACAGCCACTCCCGTAGTGCCAGTACCAGCCCCAGCAATGTTGGGGCTGGGCTGTCCATAGACCGTCCTAGAAGACCATGTGCACATGGCTCTGGACAGTCCCAGCAGGGACCTGGGTCCAGAGTACATCCAGCTACCTCTGGGGATAGTACCCAGTCAGGCTTAGTACCTGATAGTGTCAGTAACACCCCTGCCAGGCACAGGTACTGTATCCGTGGCCAGAGACAGTGATCTGTAAAGCCTGGCAGGTACAGTCTGTGGCTATCCCACAAAAACCCGTATATGGCAGCTGCATGGTGGAACTGTGTGCATGCAGACACACACACACATAAGCAACACACCTAGGGCTACCACATACACACACACATTACATCAACATTGGCCCATAGCAGTACTCTTGGCCCTCACACACACACACACACACACACACACACACACACACACACACACACACACACACACACACACACACACACACACACACACACACACACACACACACATACACGTTGATTGTATGGCTCACAGTAGGCCTTTGGCAAACCAACTACACACCCTGTGCATATGATGAATCCTGTGCCACCTCCTGTCATCTGTGACATCGATGCAGGAACAGGCTACCATGGTGCTGATGCACAGGGTGACTTAATAGCAGTATAGCAATGTTAGCATGTTGTCAGCAGTAGAGTGTAATGATATGCTTGAAGGTGTGGCTGAGCAGGCATGATGCATGTAAGCTATGATTGTCATTGTAGTAATGTTCACACCAGTGTTACTTCCAATAGTGTATAGTCCACCCACGTGCCACTTGGCTGATATGTGTTGTATTGGCAGCATGTGTTAGAGAGTGGACAGTATGTGTGGGATGTGTGTGGCACAGATTTGCAGGTGTACATTTGTGAACATGGTGGAGGTGCACTGTCTGCATGTACATGCATAGTGGACACATGGCAGGGTGATATGCCCTGTATTACACAGTAACACTCCATAGTCTCGATTGGTGGCCTGTATGCATTGTACTACACACATTCCGGTACCTGACTACACATGTGTGTATGACATGGTTAAACACTGTGCTGTGGGTGATACTGTTAATATCTGTTATTGATTTTCATTCTGGTAGTATACACTACTTCAACAGCCTGACCATAACCAATCGTTAGATGATGTCTTGACAACTGACACACAGATGTAGGATACACAGTAACATTTGGACACTTTAGGTGCTATACTATGCCAGTAACCAGTGGTATTCACCTGAACACATTACTGAGACCACTCCTGTTTGGCATATAGCTCTCTTAGGTACAAGCAATCACAGTAGGGATATGTCCGTCCACGTGTGGTGATGCATACTGTGGCCTATAATGCATTCTCCAGATGACACACACATCCTCCACAAGGGTATCACACAGACAGATCCCTGTTGTCAAACCCATGCTTTAAATTTATAAGCCAACCAAAGCATAGTCATCCACCTTTACAGAACATAGTATCCCCACAGTACCACATAGGTAGTAGCTACCAACATGAAGAACAGGTACCGATGTGTACATGCAACCAAGTGGTACGTCATCTCTCCTTTGATAATCACATTTTCAAAGGTATGTTTAAATCCCTCTGTGGCTCACATAAGCAATAATTGGTCTGCATGCATATCCACAAAGGTTGTTGTACACCTATAATGAATAGCCATCAGTGATAGGCCCTGCTGCGTTTGAACAGGTCTGACATCTACCTCAGACATAAACACTCAATCACACAATTCTATAGAAACCGTAATGAGTGTGTGTGACACAGTTGACCTAGTCCAGGGATCACTGCAGTGGCTGGCCTTGTCACAAGCATACAGATTTGACATAAGGTCTGGACAGCAGCAGCACACTCTTGAATAGATGACAGATGAGTTCTTGGAGAAAGCAGGGTTCCCATACATGAAATAATTGAGGTCACATGCACGTAAATGTATTTTCCACACCTACCTCACATGTACAATGCACATACTGGTGTCATACAGTAGTAAAAGCAAAACTCACAACCCATTGACCAACAGTCGCACACACATAGAGCACCCACTTGGCAAGTGCAGGATTCAAACCTCTCCCTAACTGCTTAATGTCACTATAGACGTACACATTTCCACAATGCACTATACACATTACTGAGCTCTTTTTCCACAGGTATAGTTGTAGGGTGGTGACATCATCAGACCTGACAAAGATTAGTATACCTTAAGGTGCTTGACTACTCTCCAAAAAGGTTGCTCTTCTCCAAGGAGTTCACACACAGTTGTCAAGTACAGGATTCAAACCCCTACTTAACTGCTTTATGTCATTACAGGAATGTGCATTTACACAATGTGCTATACACATTGCTGTGAGCATTTTTTCCACAGGTATATTTGTAGAGTGGTGACATCATCAGACCTGGCAAAGATTAGTATACCACCTTTAAGGTGTTTAACTACTCTCCAAAAAGGTTGCTCTTCTCCAAGGAGTTCACACACAAACAGACACACACACAGTTATCAAGTGCAGGATTAAACCCCTACTTAACTGCTTCATGTTACTACAGGAGTACGCATTTACATGACACGCTACACACATTACTGCAAGTTTTCTTTCCACAGGTGTATTTGTAGGGTGGTGACATCATCAGACCTGACAAAGATTAGTATACCACTTTTAACTCATTACAGCCGAGTGACGTCTCCAGGCATTTCTGCGGTTACCTCCTACTGTGCCTCTAGGCATCAGATATTGCTGTTCATATTTGCATTAATAATTCCAAAAACATGTTACATACAAGGTATCAGAAAATTTTATCTTGAAGCATACATGATGGCAAACACAATTGTATTGATATATCTTCTCTGTCAATGGGTACTTGTTAAAAATATAAGGTGAAAACTTTATTTTTTAAATGCTGAAGCCACGCCCACTGGGAGTTAAAGGTACACACTCAAAAGAGCTCTACTGGAGGAAATGAGTTAAGGTGTTTGACTACTCTCCAAAAAGGTTGCTCCTCTCTAAAGAGATCACACACAAGTCAAGTGCAAGATTCAAACCTCTACTTAACTGCTTTATGTAACTCCAGGAGTACGCATTTACATGATGAGCTATACACATTACTATGAACTATCCTTTCCACAGGTATATTTGTAGGATGGTGACATCATCAGACTAGACAAAGTGGGTTACAGTAGTTGACAATGGGTGGGCTACATAGAAGGAATGTCTGAACACTTTGGCCATGTGATCAACGGAGAGTTCACTGTCTAACTGTGTCCCCAGGGTCTTCATGACTTTCTCCATACATACTGGTGTACCACCTATGTGGTAATTTGTTTGCACTTTGTTTTAGCAAAACGGGATGACTATACATTCTTTGTCATTCTTGTTGGGGCATTGTTTTGACACCAGGTATCTGTGTCTGTAAGCCCATTCTGGAGGATGTGTGTGTCAGCCACTGAGTCGATTATGGACCACAGTTAGCAGTCATCTGCAAACCTGTTCAGCCATACTCCTCCCGTGCTTGCCTGTTCCTCTGAGCAGTGTCCACTGAACAGGTGGGGTCCTAGGAGCAAGACCTGTGGGATGCCATTTGTGACTGTCTTCAAGTCGTACATGGCACCTGCAACTCTGAACATGTGTGTTTGATCTGTGAGACACTAGGCCACACATCCTGTGACATATCTGTTGATGTTCAAGCTGGTAAGCGTGTCCATGATGACAGAGTGGAGAATAGTGAGTAAAGTCCTTAGTGAGGTCCAGATGGGCTGTGTGGACTACTTTCACCTCCATCTATGTCCTTGGTGACTGTTTGAAGTAAGTCAGCTATGTTTAGGAGGCAGGATCTGCCTTTAACAAGGTGAGCTTGTGTAGAGTCCAGTGTCTGGAGGTCCCCATTGTCTCTGTTTATGAGTTCCATGACAATTTGATCAATAGCTTTGTAGACCAGGCTGAGTAGGCATATAGGGCAATGGTTTCCAGGTTCTGTTGTGGCACCCCCTTTGTGGAGCTGGATGACTGTTAGTGTATGTCATTCTTTGTGTACATACCCTGTGGTACGATTGAGTCTGGGCAGTGAATGTAGGTGAGGGTGTAGTTCCTTTTGGGCCTAGTGTAAGATGCAGCCTGGGACACCATCCATTCCCATTGATGCTGTGTTCTTGGCTTTGGAGAGGGCTGTCCTTACCTGCATGTCCATGACATCTGGGGTTCTGCATCCTTCTGTGATGGACACAGGCCCTTCTGGGGGTGATGGGGGAGGTTTACACTGAACTTGTCCCCCAGGATGTGGCCAATGAAAGTTGGTTCAGTGTATTCCTTGCCATTTGTCAGTAGCTGACAGCATATTTGGAAGTTGACACCTACATGTCTGGTAAAGCTAAAGCAGGCTTCGTGGTTGTTATTCTTACAGTCCTTGGCAATTTGTATTTTGACAGTGTCCTTGGATTATTCCATGAGCGATCATTGCTACTTCCTAATAATGATCAGTGATGCCTTTCCTTTAGTGAAGTTGGCTCTATCGGGTGTTAGTTTCCTCCTTCTGTTGTCTAGCTTATTTATGGCCAATGACCACCAGATTGTTTTCTTATTTTTGGAGGAGTGCATCTTGGTTTTATTTGTGATGTCTCGATCCATGCATCCCTGTAGATGCTCATAGGATGCACTTGTAACTGATTTGGCAGATTGCATACCATTCTCCTATAGCAAGAGGTCTTTGGAACCTTCCACGTTTGTCTTGGGATGTGTGCAGTTTGCTTTTGAAAATGTCTTCACGGCGGTTTAATTGGCTGGGAGGGGTGCATGATGTGGATGTCCAGTGTGATTACTTTATAATTTGATATTACCAGCGAGGGTTTTATCTCTGTTGTGGAACACTGATACCCCATGTTGGTGATGATCATGTCCAGTATGGTGTCACCTCTCATGGCCATAGTGACCAGCTGTTCCAGGGTGTTAGAGCTTTTAAACTCTAGGAAACATTGGGCAATGGACGTTGTACACAAGTGATTCTCCCACTCAGTGTTTGGGTAGTTGTAATCACCTCAAATAATGTTGTTTGATAGGACCTTGATATTTTCCACTGTTCTCAGGAATACTGTGTGAGGTTCCTGTGACAAGGTAGGTGATCTGTAGAAGGCTACAATCTGATGAGTAGCTTTGCACAATCTTAGTTGCACTTGCATGGTCTCCAAGGCCTCATGCTGTGCCACTAACCTGGATGTGGGGGTATCTATACGGTGAATGTGTACACCCCTTCCTTTTGTATTTCACACGTGGTTTTGGGTCCAAAAGTCAGGGGGATTGTGAGTGTTTTATGTGGAGCATGTCCAACAGCTCTGCATTTCACATAGCTTTGTATGTTAGGCAGTGAACACATCTGAGGAGACGAGATGCAAGGGAGTACTGATGGAGCATTTTGTGATAGTCTGTGTATGGCAAGTATTTCAAGCTGCTAATGCTCTTTGTGAGGTATTGCTGCAGGCTTTCCAGTTGGTATAGTTGGCTTGTGAGGTACGTAGCAAAAGTGACGTTGTACTCTTTTATAGTTCTAGTGAGTGATGGGTAGTGGGGAACAATGTCCTCTTCTATTCTGCATGAGACACATTTTGTGATGGGGTGTGCCACATAGCAGGGTTTCCTGACTACTGTGGGGATGTAATTATCATCGTTGTGTCCAGTGTCCACCTGTGACCCCAAGGTCTCTTGTCACACTTTCATTGTTACGTATACTACCACCTATGTTGTCGTTCTTGGCTACAGATCCTTTAACAAAGGGGATGACAATGCACCTTTTGGCATTGAGCTAGAGCCCATGGCTTTGACAACAGCCATCTGTCTCAGTGAGGCCCTTTTGTAGGATGTCCATATCTTTAGTGTTCACAATTATGGCTCCTAGTTTGCAGTCCTCTGGAAACTTCAGTAGCCACAGACCTTCCATGTTGAAGTTTACTTCAGGGAAGTAGATACTAAACAGGACAAGACACAGGACTGGACCTTGTGGTACTGCACTTATCACTGGTCCAAAGTCATACTTGGAGTCTGCTACTTTCACAGTGTGTGTTCTGTCGGTAGGCCTGTTGGCAGCACATCTTGTGACATAGCGATTTATACCTAGTTTAGTGGGTTTATCTATATTTCCAGAGTGTGCGGTGGTGTTGTATGCCGTGGCAGGATCAACTTAGGCTGTGTGAATCACCTTACCCTTGTCGACAGTTCTGTTGACTGCTTCAATGTCACCTATCAGGTTTAGGTGACATGATCTGCATTTTACAATCCCTATATGGTTGTGGTCCAGGGTTTGGGGATTACAAATGTAATTTTTATATGTTGTATGATGATAAACTCCATAGCCTTGAAGAGCATGCTCATCAGGCTACTGGGGTGATTGTTCCTGGGGTCCATGGTGTCTCCACCCTTGTGTAGTGGGATGACCGTCACTGTGCACCATTCAACAGGCACAAAGCATGAGGTGAAGCTATGACTGCACATGGTACGTCAGTGTGGTGCCTGTTCGTTCTGTGGTTTGTGTGGAACACAGCCTGTGAAGTTATCTGGTCCCATGGCTGCTGTGATACTGGCTTTGGAGAGTGTTTATACCTGTGCAGCCATGATGATAGCAAATTTTCATGGGTGAGAGGGGGGGGTACAGTTAACATTGATCCTATCTGCAAGGATGTTGCCAATATCAGTTGGGTCTGTATATTTAGTGCCATTGAGCTGTAACTCAGAACAGATCTGAGTGTAGACATGACATGGACCTGTCTGTTGGGCAGAGATCTCCTGAGTAGACAGTATGCAACAGGGTACAAATTGGGTTACACTCATTCTTGTTGCATGGGGCTACTGTTTGAGGCCAGTAATCCTCTTGTTAGGGTACTTCAGTGGTCTTTCTGGTGGCTGAATGTGCCTAGTCAGATTCATCGCAAGTGTGTTGTGGTACTCTCTGATGGGTCTGATGACTGATGAGTATTGGGAACCTCCTTTGACCTACATGCACAGACCTTGGCGGTTTGTGTGAACACATAGCATGATTTTCTGACAACTTTGTGAATGTGTTTCTGGTAGTAGAGATGTCTATCCACATTTGTCCATAGATCCCTTATTATCACCTCCGTATTTGGCATAAGTGTGTGAGCATGCCCATTATGACCTTTCAGTATGTTGTTGCCTGACATTTGTTTTGTTTTTTAAGTGTATGAGCATGCCCAGTATGGCCTTTTTGTGTGATGCTGAATGAAATCCACTACATTTGTTGGAGTGTGTGAGCACACCCAGTATAGACATTTATACTATATGTGTATGGAAAATCAAGTTGTATTTTTACAGCAGGCCTCACCTTTGTGTCATAGATCAACAGGGATCATGCTGTGCCTGCAAGGCTTCCATGAGACACTTTGCAGAGACTTATCAACATTTCTACATACAGGGGGGGAAGCTATTCTTTGTACATTTCTACCCAGGGGCACACTTGATTGTTGCTCTGGGTGTACATACGATGAGGGGTTCACCTGACACTTATACACATTTGCTATGCCTGCACTGCTATGTACGGTACACCATTTCAATCTCTACTGTTGCCTATCATACTGGTTTGAGGCATACCACTGTACTACACTTCTTAGCGTCCATTGCCACATATATTAGATTGCAACTTCATAGCCTACACAGCCTACATCACACCGCATGGCCTGATGTTCCCTGTCTGCATAGGCCTGTGGGGGAGGTTACCTGTATGCATCTTTAGGGGCATGTTGCAGCATTTCTTTGTGTTTGCATTACTGTACAACTGTCCTGCTGTGTTTATGCTACTGAAATTCTATCATGGCTTAGTGGTTCAGTACTATGACTATAGTGCACTGTATCGTTGGTTCGAGCCTTGTCACTGCTTTTTATTTTCATGCTAGGTAGACCAGACTGCTTAAGGGACAGTAAAGCTAATATGAGCATGTTTACCTGTCTTTGCTCAACTTTGCATGACTTTGCCTGACCTTGCCCAACATTGCTCAACGTTGCCCAACATTGCGCTAGTAGGCACGGGCAATTTTGTTTACATATTTTAAATACTGGTAAATGCTGCTTAGCACTGCTTTATATTGCTTAAAACATGGCAATCGTGCCTCCGGTGGTGCTGCAGGGCTGCCTATGTCGGATGCACATACTACACTCCCTATACATGTTTGAAAACAGGTAGTGTCGAGTTAGGCATCCCTTTTAATTTATGTGTGAGTCAGAGAGAGGTATCATTTCCAGGGTTGCTACTGAGCCAGTGTATGTGCTATGCGTTGCCTCTTTGCCAAGGCCAAGACATACTGGGCACACCTCCTTCTGCCTACTGGGGCAGGCTCAGGTTGTTCCTCCTCCGAGTCACGCTGTGCCTGTGCAGGCCTTGACAATGTTGGGGGGCTGTTTGGCCCTGCCCCATGCTGTTCCTGCTGCAGCTGTTTTCGCAGGATCATATTGTGTAGCTTGGCACATACCATGACAATTTAGGTACATGTAGTTGGTGACTACTGCAAGGCTCCACTGGATGTGTCCAGGCACCTGAACCATGACTTGAGCATCCCAAACACACACTCGATTATATTTCGTGTTTGTGCGTGTGCCTCATTATGGAGTTCTTGTTCAGGTGTGTGTGCATTTCTGATGGGTGTCATCAGCCATGACTCCAGTGCGTATCCAACATCCCCCACTAGGTGACCGTCAGGGATGTCCCCATTGGCAAATGTCTGGTACAGCTGCGTCAGATACCAGATATGGGAGTCGTGGTAGCTTCCAGGGCAGCCAGCACACACATTCAGTATTATGCCCTGGGCATCACACATGACCCGGCAGTTGATGGAGTGAAAGCCCTTGCGGTTGATGTAGGCCCTACCCCGCTCACCGGCTGGTGCTTTGATGCGTATGTACGTGCAGTCAATTGCACCCACTACCTCAGGGTATTCTACTATTTGCTGTAAGAGATGCATATTGCTGGCCAACACCTCACGGGAATTGGGGAAATATACATGATCACCGACATGTGCTGACATGGCATTCAGAAAGTGGCGCAGTACCCTGGATGCTGATGCCTGTGAAATCTCCATCATATCACCAGTTGGTCTCTGGAAGGTACCTGTTGCTAGTATTCTTAGGCCAACACATATCTTGGTTTCCACTGGGATGGGCTCCCCTCTGTTGGTTCTGTGTGTGAGGCATGGCCTGCACAGCTCAACTATTTGCTGCAGGAGCTCTCTGTCCACTCTATAGCGCTCCACTATTTCCAGCTCATGTAGCCCTTGGTAGGTTACTCTGGGTCTGTACACTCTACTCCGTCTCCTCACTGTGGGTTGCTCAGCAACATTCGAAATGGCACCACCCTCAGCATCTTGCACATGTTGCCTTATAATAGCAATGGCAGCCCCTAACATTTTTTTGTCTCAGTTAAGATTTTTAAGTTTTCATTTCTCTTTGTATACTGCAGTGTTGCAGTGTTTCTGAGTAAAACATGGGGGAATGTTGTTTGCAGAGTTTTAAGTGCTGGACTGGGCTGAGCTAGTGTACTGCCTGTGTAATTGGTTGATTCTGATTGATTTCACCTGGCAGCTCTGCTAGTTCTCCTTGGTTAACTTCCTACTACTACTTTTCCTTCCTTTTCCCTTTCTGTTTCCACAGGGGACAGCGCCACGCATACAAGCGCAAACACATGCATACGAGCGCACACAGCCTTACACAGGCTTACACAGGCTTAGGTGGGTGCACATCCGTGCACACAGGCATACACAATCCTACACAGGCTTACACGGGCTTAGGCGGGTGCACATTGTGCACACAGGCTTACTCAGTCTTACACAGGCTTACACGGATGCACACAGGCTTACACGGGTTTACAGGCGCGCACACGCATGCACACAGTGTAAGCATCTTTGCAAGAAATTTGGTGGTAGCCACAGCCTACACCTTTGCTTTCTGGCTTTCAGTTCAGACAACTAGGGGCACGCCTCTTCCAGTCTTCAGTAACTCACAGCAGACACATGCCACTCTGCTCCAATGGGCTTACAGTGTTTGATACATACCCCCCTCATGATGTCACCTATCTACTACTCGGTTTCTCCCCTAATCCTACTCTTACACTCTAGGGACATGGTTCACATAATAGGGAAAATTGGGATTCACTATCCTTAAACTCATTTGCATAGGATTGCCTACTAATGCTTGGTTACATCTCGCACACTGAGCTTCCCCCTTAGCAGCCACTACTCAGTAGCCATGTTGTCTTCAGCCTGCCATTCACTTGCATGGAAGATGTATATTTGTAATAAAATGCCTATTTTTGCCTTTTATTTATTTATTTTTGTTTTTTAGAGCACCGCAAGTTTGCGCGACGCTGCGCTACGCTTAAACATCGGGGATCGGGGGAAAAAAATATTTTAATTTTTAAAATTTTTTGCAACACATATAAATGCCAATGGCCTTATATTTGACCATGGGCATGCTTCCTCAACTGGATGCATCCTTTATTTGGAGCTGTCATTGCTCTGTTTTGCTATTTGCAGAACGGTACTCAGTTACCAACTGAGTACATTTCTACAAATAACACTACTCTTACTCGGACAGGTTAGTGTTTCCTGGATCACAAATTTACCTCATTTGCATAGCTTTCAGCAGCAAATGAGGTAATTTGCATAACCTAACACTGTCTGTGCAAGAGTAGTTTTATGAGCTCTCATGCACACCCCTGCCGGCTATTCCTGGATCGCTGGACAGACATATTGGTTTCTGGAGTCTTACATTACTCTTAGACTCTGTGCAAGCCTTCATAAATCCAGCCCTTAGAGTTTGGACATGTATGTTCATGTTTTACATATACTGATAGCTGTCAGTCACCTCTACAAAACTTAGCAGCATATCTGGATAGGTTGAAACATTACTTTATTAAACAATACAATGGTGTTCCAGCAGAAAGGCATTCCATGGAAAGTTCTTTCCTAAAACCAGTCCTTCATAGTTGTCAACCATACCTCTCAAAATATGGAATACATTGGCAAAGGTAGAAAACTTCCTAGCAGCATACTAAAGTTCATCTAAGCTGCTCAGAGAGTTATTAAAATATGTTACTTTATACTTAAGATTCAGCCCCATTTTCACGGATCTCCATTAGAATTTGACATAGGATTGCCTTTCAACTTCTGGCACTGGAAGGGCAATTTTTAACTACCACATTGGCTCAAGTACTCTACCGTCAAGCAACACACTGAAATTTAACAGCTTTAGTGGCTTACTCCATGCAACCAAAATTATGACATATGTAAAATCAGCACAGGAGGCACTAAGTCACAGTTAAACGTACATAAGAAAGTCAATACATAATTCAATGTCAGTTCCCTTGCACCCCCCAAAAAGCATATGTGTGTGGGCAAGAGCTTTATTCACCTACAGGCGAAAAAATAAAGAGCCAGGCCCCCCTAATCTTAAAATAGAACCAAGATCACCATATCATGGTTGTTCTTGCATAAAAACAAAGCACAATACAGCTGAGTGCCCAGTTAAGGCACACAGGCATAGGAAAAGGCATCAAGCATATGATGAATCACAATTCTTAGTTATCACATGACATAACACAAAATTAAAACTAGAAAATGGAAAGCCATCTTAATGGCAGGGAATATCACATTACAGGCATAAACAACAAAACAGCTAAAATCGCATATAAGAATTTACCACCAACTTCCAAACATTGGATTTACGACTACATTTTTCAGGAACTTAATGTTTTGATTTAATAACCTTTAACAGGTACCAGAAGAAAAATACAGAACCTTGATTCTCACATACTCTTGAATGCTTTAATCAGAGTACACAACACGGACTATTTGCATACTTTGGTAGATGGCAAAAATTGCTTTGACATTTCATTGCACAGATGAAATATATATGTTTGAAAATGAAGGATTTCTTTAAATATGTCTTGCTTTAATATGAAATGATTATAATCTTCAGCTTCTGGACGTAGTCTGTAAAGGAGTTTATGACATTTCATCAAAATTTTCCACATCTGCACACTTAGAAAACAGAAATTATATACATCTTATTTCTTTCAGTAGTTTTAGTGTTAGATCCCTATATCTAATAACCAGAGGAATGTCTTTATACAGAAGAGTTAAAATCAGGAACTTATCAAATCTTTTATGTTAAATACTTGCCTGCATCAAGCACATTTAATTACAAGTTCTACTGAAAAGGAAGGAATGTATTTTATGGTGGTGTCTTCTGCTATCTTCTGGTTCAACATGTAAAAGTACATCCACACATTTCCATTTTTTTCTCATTTAAGTGTTCGAAAATGAAGGATATCTTACCAATAATTTTCATACAGTACTTGGATAATGGATGCACATCATGATCTTGGCTGGATCCAGCCAAGAGTTGGATGCATTGCATGACAGAAGACCTTAGACAGGCAGACACAACTATCAAAGAAGGTAGGCTCCGGATAGAAAAAAATGGAACAGTTAACACAACACACTAAGCTATGTAAAAAATTGGAAAAAGGGGGTTGCTGAAGAAGAAACATAACATAATACATGCAATATTAGGGAACCAAAGTATAATATATTCTTTTAAAATAAACTATGAGATCAATGGTACAAACTGATATAACAGTAATATAATTGAAAGTAATATAGTGAATACGATGCTAAATGTTATAACACAATTGGCTATTATCTAATAATAGGCTTAAATCAGTTGGACATAAAAATACAGATGTGTGGTGCATATGTACCCTTATCATTCCCTACTTATTTCATTATTCCAAGGACATACTGTGGTTCTTCATTATAATGCATAACTAAAAAATGTTGTCTATTCTCCTTAACTTTAATTTGTGTGATAGACTGTGGTTCTTTATTATAATGCATAACTAAATAATGTTGTCTCTTAACTTTAATTTGTGAGACTTACGTAGTTACCTCAAAGTACATAGCCACTGTTTCTGCCAATATGCGTTGCTGCATTAGAAAGAAAGCTGTTATATGTAATGCACACATAATTTATTAATTTATAATTAAACTGACTTCACAGCCTAGAATGATTAACTTAAAACCAGCAATAAAAGGAATGGTAATGGCTTCATGAAACCGCCCACTGTATAACAGCTATTTCTAAACCACTGCCTTTTTTTAGAAGTTTATACTTTATCATTATATACCCATCAATTTTAGCTTACTCATTTCAAACAATCTGCAGTGCTGCCACTCTGCTAATATGCATTGCTGCATTAGAAAGAAAACTGCTATTTGTAATCCACACAATAATTTATTAATTTATAATTAAAATTAAACTGACTTCACAGCCTAGAATGATTAATTTAAAGCTAGCAATAAAAGGATTGCAATGACTTTGTGAAATAATCAACCCACTGTACAGCGGGTATTTCTAAACCACAACTAGAAAGAAAAGGAATTGTAATGACTTCATGAAACAAAAAGCCCACTGTGAAACAGCTGTTTCTAAACCACTGCATTTTTAGAAGTTTATACATTATCATTATGTGTCCAACGTTTAGCTTATTCACTCTTATCTGCTTCGACAACAGTATTAGCTAGGAAAGGGGAAGCTTGTCAAATTAACTTTGCCTTTGATGGAAATAAATGCTTCCTCCAACAACGTTCATAGACTGGCTAGTGGACCTAAAGTATATTATATATAAACCGGTGCAAGTAAGCTTTCTGAAATTATTGCTGCTTTGTTTCATCCTACTGCATGTCACAAATCTCCCACATATCAGACACACGCTGGTTTCAAAATGGTGATAGTGTGATGTAGTCATTGAGCACTGCGAGATTGCTCACCTTGGTACATGGATTAAACTGGCCAAATGAAGTAACATTTTCCACAAAAACCCAGTCACATCTCTTTGCCTTCAGAATGATTACACCACTGAGATAGTGCAGGCAGGCAATTAATATTCAATGACAGATTTATGTTTGGTTCTGTAGGTATTTGCTTGCAAACTGAAGCTAGTTTTGCATCTATCAAACATGCATTAATTTTCATTTACCTACACGTGCAATGCAAGCAACCCAGAAATGACATTTTGTGCGTCTGTTCTGAACTGACCATTCAGCCTCAATAGATTTTTTTGCAAATTCACTCTATTCACCTCACTCTTGGCAAATCGATATCCGATTCTGATCACAACCAAATAAACATTCTCATGACCCTAACAGATCATGAAACAAAGTAAAATGCTGAGCAACCTCCTTACCTCCTCCTGGTTTACAGTACCTTAAACTTGTTAAGGGCTGAAAAGAAAGAAATGGGCAAATTAAATCTGGACCCTACTGTGAAAATCTGAACAGTTGAGAAGAGACATAAATGGGCTTACCTTAAACAGACACAGAACAAAAATTCAAAATAAAGTCACCAGGCAGAGTCAGTAGTTAAGAGAAGCAGAAGAGAAGCTCAAACTAAGGGACTCTGGCTAACAAAGTTTGCAGATGACTGAAAGCTGGGAGCCATTATTGAATCCCCAAATGATGTGGATATTCTACAAAAGGGCCTTACAGAAACAGATGCTTGGTGCCAGAGCCATGGGCTCAAGCTTAATGCCAAGAAATATGTAGTTATCCCCTTTGGGAAAAACATGTACCCATGAATTACCACATTGGTGGCAGTACACTAAACACCGAAAGTGTGATGAGAGACTTAGGGACACAGGTGGACAGTGGTCTCACTTTCGATAACCACATCATCACAACAGTCAGGAAATTCTTTTATGTTGCACACCTCATTACTAAGGGCTTTTCATCCAAAAAAGGAGGTCATTGTCCCACTGTACTCATCCCTCATTAGATGCATTATAGAGTACAATTCCCCATTTGGTATGTACCTCACAAGACATCTGCAACAGCTGGAAAGGCCGCAGAAATACCTCACTAAAAGAATCACAGGCCTAAAGCAGATGCCCTATGCTGACCGTCTAAAAAAACTCTAGCTATACGTTGTGGCATATCGTCTACTCAGAGGTGATCTCTGCTTAACATACAAGGCCATGTCAAACCCTGAGCTGTTGGACATGCTCCACTTAAAGAAATCCCAATCCTTCAGAGCCACATGCTCCAGGGATCTAAACCTTGTCATCACAATGAACAAAACATGCTGGAGGGATAGGTTCCTGACCCACAGACTCCCCATACTCTGGAATAGACTGTCCATACATGTCAAGCAGAGCGCCTCCTTGGCCGTCTTCAAAAGGAACCTTGACAATTGGATGGGAGATAGGAAATTCACCCCGGGGTACTTGTCAATAGCCCTGCTAGACAGGGGTCCAGGGAAGTAAATAATGTGGGAAGAAATATCCAGGGAATTGTTATGGCTAGGCTTGTATATGCCCTTGAGCCAATAGCCTAGTACCAACCTATGAACCTATGAGCCTATGAACCTATGAACCTTCAGACCACCAGCCACTGATTCACACAACAGGTTAAAAAAAATCCAATCAGTCCATCCGCCTCAATCTTGCTAATGAAGAATGGGCTGAGAGGTGGGCGTGATCTGAATTTTATACCATCAGCTGCAGCTCAGACTGGAGCAGTCACCGGAGGCATCAGTGGTATGATAAAGCAAAAGGATCACTGATTGGATGTTTTAAATAATGCTCAGTAATCCTAGTGACTGACTGATCACATAGATGCAGGAGGGAGGGAATGGAAGAGCGCAGCAGGCAGCCACACTCTGTGATGTACGGATTTCAAGATATGGACTATGGAAGTGAAATGGAATGGAAATACAAATTTTAAAACGTTAATGAAAATAAATAAGTAAATAAAAATTGGGCCCTTTATGAGGCCAGGCTGTACTGTAACCTAGGCGGTTGCCTAGTTTGCCTATGCCTAAGGCCCGCCGTAGTGCTGTATTAAATATTCAGCTTTCAGTTTATGTCTCCCAAATACCATATGCTTAGCTTTTGATGTATTTATCAGCATATTGTCTCAAATGGTCAATTTAGTCAAGTTCGTTTGCAGATATAACCTATCAATAACACGTAATCAATTTACCTAATTTCAAGTCATCTGCATACAGACCATAGGACACCTCAGATGAAAAATATAGGAAATCTACACATTCTTCCAATTCCTGTCTATAGGACATACATGCCTACAAATGCCCATATGATGTCTGTGTCTATCTATTGACATTCCTGGAGCTAGATGTCTGCTAGTTGTTTTGAGGTAGTCCTGTGGCTATATCTTTTTTATCTGTGATTATGACATATTGCACATTAGAGGGACTGCCCCTTATTGTTAGCAGATGCTTTTTCACAGATTTATTGCCAATATTTTGTTTGAAGCACTACATTATTTGTCTTAATACACAGATTAAGTGCCATCACTATTTCAACACTGATAGCTGTCAATAGTGACTTGCTTTCTCTGGTATTCATTTGCATGTCATTATGCACTCATTAAACTGTGCTTCTTTATGTGGATGTCATTATGCTGTACTGTTTTTTGACATATTTTTCTCTCCTTTCTTTCATTCTGACAACCATCCTAGTGTCCCACATCCTTGCTACGTCTGCTGGCACTCAGATCATCCAATGGTCTAATGCCTGCAATTTCACTGGGGCCAAAGAGAAACCTAAGGATGTCCTGGGGGCTGTCATGCTATCTAATATCCATCTGGGTTTTGCCTTATTTTTGGCCTACCCCTTGTTTCTTCCCCATCTTCTGCAGATCATGTGGTATTGCCCAAGGAACAGATATGCAGCAGAGACATGCAGCACATTGCCCCACCTCTGTAGCAGCTCAGCCATGTCTCTATCATTTCCCCTCTTTGGACCACACCTTCCCAATGCACTATATCTATCCTCCACCAGAGACAGACACAGGAGATACCCACAAGTCTGCCCACCCTCACAGGGATGGAAACATGTATCCTTTTCTTCAGCTTTGAAAGTTGCCCTCACACAAGAAGCTGAACAAACCCAGGTTAGCTGAGCTGCAGTCAGGGCTTTATCTGCCTACAGACAGCTGAGGCAATTTGTTATGCTATACTTTTCCCATCCAGTTTGTATGCCTCTTGATCAGATGCATCTTAGAACAAGCTGATTTTATATATTGCTGCCTTACTGTGTGTTCTCATTTGTGGTCTAAAACACACTGCAGTTTTTGTTATTCTTTATGAATATCCCACTGCTTTCCCAAATCTGTACACCATCTGAGTCATAACAGGGTATGAGTAAAGACAGACATCTTTCTGTGGGTCCTTTAAATCATCTTCTATTTCCTGTGTTCAATCCTAACTATAGCTATCAAATACAGACTTTTTTCTCTTCTCTTTTAAATAGTAATTAAAATGATCAAGAAGACTTTTTTTGGAAGTTTAAGAAAATAAAAGTAATAGTAATATGCTAAAGATTCTCGCCATTTTGTATCTTGCAATTCTTAAAGTATATGTTATTTCATTCATTTCTCTTTTCCATTGTTTTAGTTGGTATACCTACCTAACACACTGCAAGAATGCAAACATCTGCCAGCATTGCTTATCATGCCTATTGAGGCCCTGCTTTAGTCATTTCAAATGACCAGCAAATCCTAAAGGAATGTTCTGCAAACTGGCATGGCTTGATACCTACCTTATGGGATGCTGCCTTTAAAGTCAACTTGGATTGCTGCTTTTGGACTGCTGCCTTTGCCAAACTTCTCCTAAAGGTGTTACAAACACCTGGTCTGATAAGACCGCCCTTTCTTTTTAACCTTCATTGGGCATGAATCAGCATAACTGGGCAGATTACCTCTACCACCTCTCTTTCAAATGTAACATGCTATTCTTTACCATGCTTATCAGCCTAACCTTGAGTATGACATCCTCCAAGTTATGGGCTAGGTACCTCCTAATTGCTCATCCTTAGAAACATAATAATTCTTCATTGCATGATATAGCACAAAATACAAGACCACCCACACAGCATAAGAAAAGTGGTATAATTTTGTCTATTTTTGTACAGGCCATTCAATAATATAGGAAGCAATTCTTATAGGTTCATAGGTAGGTACTAGGCTATCGGCCCAAGGGCCTACGTAAGCCTAGCCAGCAAGGTACCATAGCTTACGCCACCCAAGAAAGTTATTTTCTTGTGCCACTGTCCAGCAGAGGCACAGAAGTGATCCCTGGGGTGTATTTCCTATTTCCCATCCACTCATCAAGATTTGTCTTGAAGAGTGCTAATGAAGAACTTTGCTTGACATAGATGGCTAGCTTGTTCCAGAGTATAGGAAGTCTCTGCGACAGCAATCTATCCTTCCAGCATGTCCTGTTTATTGTGGTGACAAGGTCTAGGCCCCTAGAGCATGCAGCTTGGAGGGATTGGGATTTCTTTAGGTATAGCATGTCCAACAGCTCTGGGTTTGACATAGCTTTATATGTGAGGCAGAGATCACCTCGGAGTAGGCAATATGCTACGGAGTAAAGCTGGATTTTTTGAGGTGGTCAGTGTACGGCATTTGTTTCAGGCCAGTAATCCTCCTTGTGATGTACTTCTGTGGCCTTTCCAGCTGCTGCAGATGTCTTGTGAGGAACATTCCAAAAGGGGCTTTGTACTCTATAATGGGTCTAATGAGTGACGAGTAGAGGGGAACAATGACCTCTTTTTTCCTGGATGAGAACCCTTTTATGATGAGGTGTGCCACATAGAAGGACTTCCTGACTACTGTGGCGATGTGACTATCAAAGGAGAGACTACTGTCCACCTGGGTCCCAAGGTCTCTTATCACGCATTTGGTGTTAAGTAGATTGCTGCCTATGTGGTAGTTCATGGGTGCAGAGTTTTTACCAAAGGGGATGATGATGCACTTTTTGGCATTGAGCTTGAGGCCATGGCTCTGACATCAGGCATCTGTCTCAGTGAGGCCCTTCTGTAGGATGTCCACATCATTTGGGGACTTGATTATGGCTCCTAGTTTGCAGTCATCTGTGAACTTCGTCAGCCAGAGGCCTTCTGTGTTAGCCTGTACTTCAGAGAAGTAGATACTAAACAGGAGAGGTCCCAGGACGGAACCCTGTGGCAGTCCACTTGTCACTGCCTTGAAGTCAGATTTGGAGTCTGCAACTTTTACACTGTGGGTTCTGTCAGTTAGCCAGTTGGCAGCCCATCTTGTGATGTAGGGATTTATACCTAGTTTAGTGAATTTAGCTATAATTCTAGAATGGGGGATGGTGTTGAAAGCCTTGGCGAGGTCAAGATAGGCTGTGTGAACCACCTTACCCTTATCCATGGCTTTGTTGACTGCCTCAAAGAAGTCAATCAGGTTCAGGATGCATGATCTGCCTTTCACAAACCCGAACTGGGTGGGATCCAGAGTTTGGAGGTCACCAATGTCTTTGTTTATGAGTTCCATGATGATACGTTCCATGGCCTTGCAGACCAGGCTCATCAGGCTAATAGGTCCATAGTTCCTGGGATCAGTGGTGGATCCCCCGTTGTGGAGTGGGATAACTGTTGCTGTGCACCATTCAGTGGGCACAAAGCCTGATGCAAGGCTATTATTGAACATGGTGCTTAAGTGGGGAGCCAGTTCGTTCTGAAGTTCATGTAAAATGCAGCCTGGGATGTTGTCCGGTCCCATGGATGGTGTGTTTTTGGCTTTATAGAGTGCAGCTTTTACCTGTGTAGCTGTGATTGCAGGGACTCTGCATTCTTCCTGTATAGATATGGGCCCTTTAGGGGGTGAGGGGGGGGGGGTAAAGTTAGCACTGAACCGATCTGCCAGGATGTTGGCAATATCAGTTGGTTCTGTAATTTTCATGCCTTTGTGCTGTAACTCAGAGCAGATCTGGGTGTTGCCATCTAGATTTTTGACATAGCTATAGAATGCTTTGTGGTTGTCTTTGGATTTAGTGGCAATTTTGTTTTTATAGCTAGCTTTGGAGGATCTTATAAGAGATCTCAGCCTCAAATTGCCTCTGGCCTGTCTGACATACTAGTAAACAATAATGGTGCCACTGTCAAAATATTCCAAACTGATTATAACACACCAAAAAGTTTATTATAAAGCTTTCAGGTCTCACACAGGTACTGATGAAGGGTGTGAGACCCGAAAGCTTTATAATAAACTTTTTGGTGTGTTATAATCTGTCTGACATACTGGCAGATGTGACCACACTATGCATGGTTTCATAAACTCCATGACCACTCTCTTTTCTCTGAAAGGAAAAAACTTATAGCAGTCATGTGCACTCAAATTGTTCAGGCTGCCTCATCTAATTGCTATCTATACATCAAACACCTCAGCATGAAGCCCACAGATGACTTTCTTTTCATTCTGATAACCCAACCAAAATGACCACAAAGGCCCTTTATGCACCAGTATACACTTTTCTTATACCAAGACCCAAGATTCCTTTATCAACAATACCTGTTTGGTTTCTCCACTTTACCACACCTACAGAATCACTGAATGGAACTTTTCTGCTTTTGGTACCGATGTTTAGAATACGTCACTGAAATCACAAAAGACTGCATTCTATCCAGTTGTTTCTTCCTGGATTACAGCATGCAGAAAAGGACATGTCAATCTTCATGACATCAGACACACTTTTTCAGTAAAGCCTGCAGTTCTATACATAAACCATGTCCTGAGTATATAACAAGCATTATTTTCATATCTGCCAGCTCCTAATCCCAGTCCATTGTAATCACCCAAACAAGCATGGGTGCTAGAAAGACTACACCTCTGCAAACCTCACTCCATACCCATGGCCTGTGTCATGGGTTCACAAACCATCTTTTCTTGAAGTACCCCCCCCCGACACACACACACACACACACACACACACACACACACACACACACACACACACGCACACACACAAACACCTACAGAGTCTGACACATGCATGAAGAAATGTAAATCAAAACTGGTGGTAACAGAGTCCTTTTGCCAAAGTTCAACCTTGTTATGCTGCTATAAAATTCCCTGCCCCCAAATTACTAACTTTTGTTTCACCTGCATGGTGACCTTTTCTCTGATTTTTCTACATAGTCCCTTTGAGTAATTTGGAAGTCCCCAGGAAAGAATTCTGCCAGAAACTACCATTCTGCATGCAAAGGTGAGCAATCCTAACAGAGATATGGCTTCATCTACTCTCACCTCTCACTATTTTCCTGCCTTTACTTTCAATGCATCAGTCTCTCTGCAGTCTAAAGGACAGCAAAGGCACTTCAGTTTTTAAACCTTGTAAAGTCACAGTGTTTGCTATACCTTCTAAGTTGTTTTACATCACGGAAACCTCATATCCTAGTACAACTTCTGAAAAGCTGAAATGCACCATTGTGTTTCCTCCTGGCATTCTCCACTGAAAAAAAGTCAGCTAAGCAATGCACTGCCAATCTGTTGTCTAGTGGATTCCTAGTCCCTTGGCAAAACCATGCTAAGCTGTTCAAATGTTGTGCAAGCAAATGTGTACTCACAGATACAGCTTCTTTAATTAAAACAATACTTCCTTTATAACTCCTCAAGCAGCAATTGCCAGTTTAGCCTACAGATAGGAAGTAAACAAAAAGCAGCTTCTATACCCATCACCTATACAAATGTTTATGGCTTCATCCAGGGATGCATATTATATACTCTGCCTGCCTCTGCACTAATGTTATCATTCACCATAATCATCATCCTGGCCAGACAGGACACATTGTGAATAAGACAGTGATCTCCTGGCTACTTTTATGATAGCAAACCCTAAGGGGATGCTAGAACACTGAATGTTTTTAGTATTCTACCTACCAGAGTATCATTTCCCAAGAATTCAGTTCTATTCCATCCTTCCTGACACAAGATTGCCAAACCTCCCTATTGAAATGTTAGGACTCACAATGCTAAGTCCAGAAATGACGTAAAGAATAAAATACCCTAAAAACAGAAGAACAGTGAATCTCAAACATTAGACTTGTTTTTTTTTTGTTTTTTTTTTACAGGGGTCAAACCCCTGTGCACCCCCCCCAAACTTGTATATGATAACGCTAAGATCACCATACCTTGGAGTAAAGGGAATATTCCAAGAAACTGAAATCTCCTAAATAAATGAAAGTCAGGATTTTTGGATCTTCAGTTTCCGCATTCCAGGACTCAGCATTGCATTTCCTGACCTTTTAAATGATGAACATTTGCCTCACTTGTCTTCTGACAGGTGCAGGATTGCACATAAAGGAAATCCTGACTTAAAACTCTGCATTAACACACATAAGTCATGTTCATTTGGTCACTGTTCCAAGAAAAGATGTAAATCTTCCCACCTTCTATTCTTCTGTGTTACTGATGGCTGCTACCATGAATCACTGTATCCTTCTTTATTAAAACACTTTGGTGCCAGATGTTGCTCTGCCCATTGTGAAAATAAATGGTCAAACCTACACACAAGACTTAGGTGCACCCTTTCAAAGTTCACAGTCCATCGAGGTTTGGTATTCTCTGTCTTTTCCATTCCCACTACACTCAGTTGTTCCTCATCTATTATCCTCAACAACCACATGGTAGAATGCCTTACCTGTCACCTAAATGACTTATCCATTGCCAGTTTCTTCCTGCAGTACTAATTATAAAACACAGAAACATGGATACATTTCTTTTCCATGGTAGAGTCATCAAGTAAATGAACCAAAATCCTAATTGTCACATAACATGATCTAAACCTAATGGGCCAATATTTCTCAAGAGCAGCCAGTATTACTGAAAGATCCTTTGACTCTCTTTGATCCAGCTGTTCTAGTCTCTGTACCTTGTCTACACCCAACAGATCAAAGTTGTCAATGTAATCCCCTTTCCAAATCTTATGTTTGATTTTCTATGATACTTGTGCCACAATATGTTTTTGCTGAAAGCTCTCTGTCTGTTATCTACAAGACTGGTTCATAATAATAACAATAATAATAATAAAACTCTGCCTTTGCAAAGTATCATATGGGTATCACCCAGACACATCTGTATAAGTTGTCAGTCTTCCTAAACTGTTTACAGGAACACCCAGACATACCATTGGATACACGTGCCATTTCTGTTTGTTCTCTACACTAAACCTAACTCTTAACATGGCCACCCACTGCTGCCACAGAGTAAAAAAAAACTTCAATATAATCCTTAGTTTCCTCCAAGTTCTGTCCAGGTTACATGCCTGTAGCCATCATTACCTGCACGTCCTGCAAACAGGCAGCTGAGTAGCTTCTTCATTTCTTTCTTCTGTTGCACTTCTGGAGCTTCCTATTTTTTTTACTGCACCCTTTTGGCTTCCCTCTTCTCTTTGTCTGCCTGGACATTAAGGCTCATTTTGTGTTGGCCTGGTCACTCTGATCTTATTCTTGGAATATTGTTGCTGCCCCTTCTCCGCCAGGATTCATGTCAATTTGTTGAAGGCATGTAATCCTGTCGAAGGAAGTTTTATCATACATAAAGAAATCACATTCAGTTCACCAAAACCCCTTTCAGTGAATATTCCACCCCCCCACCCCCACCCAGAAATATATATACCAATTTCAAGGTCACACAGCAATGGAGAAAAAGGTGATCTTTGCTGTTGACAAAAATGGCTTGGCAAACTGCATTTAATGTCTTTGTGTTTTACAAAACTACCTTTACCAAGAAGACATGCATCACTCCTTCCAAATCACCTTGAAATGCCAGGCCCACTGAATTCACTATTATTGCAAAATGTTCTGAAGCTTGCATATCAATAGACATCCATCTTTCATGGAAGATTGACATTGCAACCATGATTCTAAACTTAACTCATTTACACCTATAGGGCTTACTTCTTTTTAATACCCACAGCTCCTTATGGCATTATAACATTGTAGGGAACTGGTTATTAACTAAGTGACTTACCAATTAATAACAGGCACTACATGAAAGGCCAAGCTTTAAGTATTACAATTACACTAAGACTGCTAATCTAAGATGTCCTGCAGTGGAGATATTTATCACTGTCTGTCACCTGTTATTCATATTTCCATGTTTGCATTCATATTTTTATAAATGAGTGAGCTGTGTGCTATTGAGGGGCATTATGTGAAATGTCGTACTGGGAGACATAAAAATTCCCTGCCACTCTTCATGTATAGAGCACTGTAGTGGAGCAATTGTTAGTTTATTTCTAGTAATTATGCAGATTTGCAGTATTTCCATATGTGCATTAAAAGCAGCCAGTTTAAAACCTATAGAATACCATCAGGTGAAATCTTAGATGAAACTGGAAACCATTGTTACCGATACTTGCACAATAAGTTGTACAGCTTGAGAGACACTGAATATTATTTATACTGTTCATTATACAAATAGGCAGTTTTTCACTTTTTATTTATTTTATTATTATTTTACATTTGTTTACCGGGAAAGTCCAACTGGACACAGATCCTTTTTCAGAGGAGGCTCGGGGAGAAAAGCTCCGAAAATAGAAAGTACAAAAAAGTGTAGGCTCCTGAGATCATACGTGTACCAGAAACTAGCTACGACAGGTGCAAGAGCAGAGCCAAGTTTCAGTTAAGTGTGACTTTAGAAGTTTTTTGAATTGTACTATAGAGCAGTTGGAGGTTATTGGGGCTAGCAGTTTATTCCATATTTTGGGAATGAATTTGAGAAGAATGAGTCTCCGGTTGAGTTGTTTGCTTTAAAGATATAAAGAAGTAGTTTGTTACTGGAATGGAGAGGACGATTGTTGGTATGTGGTTGTATATGATTTTGGAGAAAGGGTTTTTTTTCTGGTTGATGCAGAATTTTATGAGCGAAGATTAATTGATTAAAGAGTAGTAGTTGCAGTAGTTGTAGTCAGTTTAGTAGTCTTAGAGATGTAAAATGATGTGCCCTATATGGGGAGTCTGTGGCAAACCTGGCAATTTTATTATAACAGGATATGAGTTTAGCAAGATCAGTTTTTCTGAGGTTGGTTTGAATTGGAGGGGCAATAGATGTGTACAAGCAATGGTAGATTTTGTGTTTGCAGTCAGGAATCATTTGTTTCTGTAGAGAGCACCTAGTTTCTTGTGTACTTTCTTAATGGTTTGAGAGATGTGAATATCAAATTTCAAATTGTTGTCAATTTCTACACCTAGAAGTTTGGTGTGGGTTACTGGTGTGAGAGTGGTTTTATTTTTGGATGTGATATTAAATGACAGGCATGATGTGGGAGTTCTCGTAGGGTATAATAGACGGAGCTTGGTTTTCTTGAGATTTAGAATGAGGTGGGTGTTAGTGAGCCATGTTTTGGCAGCTAGAAAAGAATCTTGGGTTATGGTCTGGAGGTCTTGTAGGGAGAAGGCTGTGCATATTAGTGTGGAGTCCTCTGAGTATTGTATAACTGTAGTGTGAGAATTGGAGGTATAGAGTCTGTTTGTGAAGGGAGAGAACAATACAGGTCCAAGGATGGAGCCTTGGGAAACTCCTAACTTAACTGGCAGAAGTGGGGAGAGTTCATTTTGCCACTGAACAGCCTGCTGGCATCCTGATAAGTATCTTTTAAACCAGGTAATAGAGGGAATACTGAGGTTTAGGGTGGCAAGAATGTTAATAAGTTTAATAAAAAATAACTGTATATTCCAAAGTAAAATAAAACAACAATAAAACGGTGACAGAAACGTACTAGCGAATATCCAGTTTAATAGATCTAGTGCTTCGGCTTCACATACAGCCTTCAAAGAGTAATAGCCATTAAAACAAACTCTCCATTTATACACAATACTTCATTCAATTAATTCCAATTATCTAATTGCCGCCCTCCAATTGCATTCTTTGTTCAAGCCCAATGGCTCCATTGTGTTATATTTTAAAATACATAGTGTCTCCTTATATATACAGCAACCTGTTTTTTATTTCTCTATATTCACCCAGTTGTAATTTTATTTGTTCTAAAACTGTTACTTTTAAGCAACTTGGATTTGAATTATGATATAATTTAAAATGAGCCCCTAAAGGGCTTTCTATTTTTACATTAACAATATCTCTTACATGTTTCTGTATACACTTTTTGAAAGACCTAACTCTCTCTCCAACATAATATAATCCACAACCACACTTTAAAAAATATATAACACTTTCTGCATTACAATTATACAGTCCATTTGGTGTAAAATGTGCGCCATTTATGTTTTCAAACTTCCTAACCACATATTTGCAGCTGCAGCATCTGTTACATGTGTAAGTTCCTTTATTTATCACCATTTCACTATACATTATAGCACTCGATGAAATGAAATCTTTATGTATCAACCAGATAAATTTCTACCACTTTTGTAGGATATTTGGACATTAGTCGGCATTATTTCTTTTAAATCTTTGTCCCTTAATAGCATTGACCAGTGATTTTTAACTTCTTTAATTATTTTGGTAGTTAGTATATTAAAGGTTGTCACAAAATACATTTATTGTTTCACTTGTGACTATTTCTCCCTGTATTTTCTATATTTTCCATTAAATGTAGTATTATTACATATATTATTATAGAGTTTATCAAGTACTTTACAACCAGCTTTTATTACTTTATTGGCATTATATCCCCTATCTACAAACATTTCTGCTGTCTTGCACATTTCTTCATATAAGTTTTCATTTTTACTACAAAGCTTTTCCAAATGTAGAAATTCATTATATGGTATCATAGACATCAATTGCCCTGTTAATGTTAATAAATTTGTTGTGATTTACCATATTGAAGGCTTTAAAAGGTCCAGAAAGATGGCAGATACAAATTTTCCATTATTTCTATAGTGACTCACTGTGTTATTGAAGGACATTAGGGCTGTGGTAGTACTGTGATAAGGGCGAAAGCTACATTGAGTGTTTGACAGTAGTTTCTGTGTGTGTGGGTTATACATTAATTGTGTGCAAACTACTCTCTCTAGGATTTTAGCTAGGGATGACAGAATGGCAATTGGATGATAATTGGTCAGTTTGGTGGAATTACCTCCTTTGTGTAATGGTAGGATATGTGAGATTTTCCAAATGTCAGGTACCTGGTTTCAGAGATTGATCTGTTTATTAGTATGGCTACTGGGTAAACTATTGCTTCTGCTGCAATTTACAAAAAGTCTGCAGGGAGTTTGCTGCTAGTGTGGTTGGCTTTAATTTTTTAAGTAGTATTTTTGTGGCATTAACAGGGACTGGTTTTAATGTAAAGGAGTCAATTCTCTTTTGGGATATGAATGGCTCGGAGGAGGTGGGGATATTCTAGGAATTTGAGTGGGCTTGGATAGTTTCTGTGAAGCATTTACTGAATTGAGTTGCTATATTATCAGAGTTACTGGTTGTTGTCGGTGTGGGTAAAGTGGATTTGCCTGGATGTAGAATATTATTAATGGCAGCCCAGAACTTTTGAGGGTTATTATGATGTTTTTTTTTTTTTTTTTTTTTTTTTACATATTGTGGTAATAGTTGATTTTTGTCATGTCTGACTAATTTGTTTTTGTTTCTCAATTGTAGGAATGATGGTTTTGAGGCTTGGGATTTGTTTTTATGAAACTGCTTCCAAGCTTTATCTCTAGCTATTAGCAGGGATCTGCATTTCTTACTTAGCCAAGATGCATAGTTGGCTTTTGCTCTAATAGTTCTCAGGGGTGCATGGCAGTTTAGTATATCTAGAAAAGTGATGTTGAAAGATTTAATAGCCTCTTCCAAGGGTTGTTGTCTAAGAGCTTCCCAGTTACAGGTCTTTAGTGATGAGATAACATTGTTACAACTGAATTTTTTGACAAAATAATTCAATAGACAAGCACACAGAAAATAATCAATTGCCATCATATAAAAACTCAAGTCACATGGACAACAGTAATGCTGACACTATACATCTTGGTTGTATAGTTCTCAGAATTTGTTAGTAAAAATTTAAATAAAAGTGTGATTCTGAATTTTTCTGCTTTATATTGTAATATGATATTGATATAAAGTGCTGACATATTATTGTAAATAAGTTTTTTTTTTATCTCTGAACAAACTTCTATTTATATTGGTAGCACAAAGAGCAAACCATTGTGAAATACTTCAGTAAGTACGCAGGCTCTCAATACCAGGCAGAGCTACTCTGCTACCAGGAACACTTATAGTCACAATTCATATTACAGGGTACTGCCCCCCTCAAAAGAAAACTCCTTCTGAGGAACTACTGTCCCCCCAGAAAAAAGAAAACTCCTTCTGAGGGACTAAAATTATATGCTTAGAAGCAGCCCATAAGACATTCCTACGCTCTCCAGATCTAGATTCAAAGAAGCCATAGTTGAGAAAGTTTACAGACTCAAAACTCATGAAACTAATCCCTTTTTAAGAAAGCCAAATGCTCATGCTTTCATGATGCAGGCTAGAACATAGAGTTTTAAATGAAATATTGAGCTAATTCTACTAGCATAATGTATTATTATATGCATTTATCTCACGGATGTTTATATAATTTTTACTGTCATATTTTATTCATAGTAAGTTTCCTATACTTAGTAGATGCATTCACTTGGGCTGTGGGTATATAACATATAGTCTGACTATAACATATAAAGCAAAAATGATAATTGGTGTTACTTTCTGCAACTAAGCAACATACAGTTCTGTAAGTCAAACTTACCGTAACAGTAGATGTTTGAATTATCACTCCTGCAGCAGCCATAACTACATGAGTAATGTCCTGCCAAGGATATAACAACAGGCCAGCTTCCAAACATTTAGGCCACTTTCCTCATGCCCAAACTGTCAGCCAGCTTGAACTGCGGTAATTAAAGAGCAAGTTCAGGTGTGACACCCTTCAGAGCTTTACTGCCACTGAAGACTACCCTCCTCTGCGCCTTTCAACGATCAATAGTCAGAGTGTGTTTTCCTTTGCTGGCAAATAAGTTCCTTTCAGAGGAAAAAAAACCTACCATTTTCTTAACTTTGTTAATGTTTTATTACTTTCCTGTTCAGGAAAGTTATTTTAAAGCTAGGAGTGTTATGTTTTAATGGACAGTGTTACAGTGTAGCATACTTTTTAATAGAGCACTTGTTTTCTTCTGTCAGTTTAAAACTGGTATAAAGTAACTGAAAACATGTTTTTCTGTGGGGAAATTGTGTTTGCTTTACTTTTGTGGGACTGGCATAATATTTTAAAGTGCCTTTTAATGTGTTTTTCTGTCCAAACAGTAACTTTTGTGGAATGGTAGTGTTCACTGGCAATTGTTTCTTGTCTTCTTTAAGAATGAGGCACCATTTTCAGGTCCCATGGTTGGTCCTTCTTCCAGCCACAAAAGCAAAAGTTAACCAGATATCCTTTGCTAACATAGCAGATTATCAATTTGCTTCAGCTGCTGGTTGGTGACTCTGCTGTGGCCATTTATTGTACCTCAGACCACTCATCTTTAAACTGGATCCCTCTAGTTTAGCACTTACAGCCATTATACCATGTCATCTTTAGCTTGTAGGGTCCCTTCAGTGGGTAAAGCAGAGATACTCTTATTGGTCCTGGGAGAGGGAACATATACATTTTCCATTTTGTGTCAGAATGCCATCCCTATCCCTGGGGAAGCTTCTATTGCCATTAGTAACATGGCTAGCCCCATTACTTTTGCCAAAAAGAAATAGAAAACTAAGCGTGTATCTACTCCTCCTCAATTTTCTTTGGATAGGAGTAGTTTACTGGGTCTGGCTAAGGGGTTAATTCAGGATATTGATCTTCTTGTAAAGTAGTTTCTGGTAAGAAATTTAGAATTCTGAAACTAAACAGGATGATGCAAGGATGGATATTGTTTTTTCCCCTCACATTTCTATTCAGACTCAGAGGACAGCTCGACTTCTGATTCTCCCTGTGGGGGGGGGGGCTCTTTCTCTGAGACTATTGCTAGAATGCACCATATTTTTCAGTGGGAGAACATTAAGGTATCTCAGTTCTTGTCTGCACTGTGCTGAACTGAGGTGGACTACCAGCCACAACTCTGAGATGAGATACCAGATGACTAAAGGCTTCTGAACTTCCAAAAAAAACAAGTTGTCTGTCTTTTTTCTTATTTAAACTATTTAATGACTTTTTATCGCCTGCTGCCTACTTTTATACTGTATTTATTTACTGTGTATTAAAATACACTGTTGTACTTCAATTGTCTGCTTCACTGTGCCTGTAAGATCAAATGTTATTGCTATTTTCACCATTTACAAAGTTGTTTTGTTGTTTTCAATTTTTAAGTATATACTGGTATTTTTTCACTGTTTTAAAGCTATCTGTTTTGCCTGTTCTGGTTTTCCCACCAAGCAGTGTTTAATTAACTTATCTGCTAACTATTTAAAACATTCTTTAGAGCCTCCTAGCTGAGTTTCTGCTGTTTTAAATGTTTTTTCAGTGTCTCACTGCTATTTTCCTGCTGTGCTAAGCATTCTCTAGTGTTTCTCACTGAAACTAGGGTAGTGGTTTGTTTATTCTGAGCACGTTTTCCAAGTCATCTTGGATGGGAAGGAGTATATCTGCACTTTTGTGAGATAATTCTGCTGACTGGGACCTGTCTGGTAAAGGGAAGCCAATATAGGGCTTGGAATAAGCATCCTCATTGGTCACTTTTAATTTTTTTAGAACTTTTTTCAAGTTTTAGCTCCTGCTATTTAAGCCCTTCATTTGAGCAGGTTTCTACTTGTTTGTGCATGCACATCGCCACATAATACCGTGTAATTATCTACCAAATTTGGGCAGTTAAATTCAACAAATTTTCCCTTAAAACCCTGGCAGAAATATCCATTTACTGAGCTCTTCTGTGATCTTACTAAAAAGCCACCCCTAGTGACAACAGTCTTCAACCTACCATTATGAACAGTTGGAATACTTTTGTTTTTCTGTCAATCTTGTTGACTTGGGTCTCTTGAGGGAGTGTAGCAATTGACTCAACCCTCTACTAATAACACAATCTAGTACAGAGTGAGAGAGAGGTATTTACACCAAGAATCTAGAACCCATGCTCTCTCTCTCTCAAAACAGTAACACAGAGAAGGTTGCCAACTCACCCACCACTGTATATTCACACAGTACCACTACTCACACACATACTACTACTCAAGCACATAGAATGCATCAAACACATAAATCCACATATGTTGAGGTTCTTTTGAAAGACTTACCAAAACACCAGAGACCTCCAAAACACAAGACTGCTACAGCTAACGCAGTCCCCACAACACCTGTGACACATAGCAATGCCAGTATCTCACTCACCAAGCCCATAAGGCATAACATTCAAAAAACACATTTTCTTGTCATTGGAGAGTCTGTAGTGAGACACACAGATCTCCCATTCACCAGGCTGGACAAGGAGAAAGTCATGGTCAGCTGAATGTCCAGTGCCAGTATTCATCAAGTCACACATGCACTCAGGTCTCTCAGCAACAAGTACTGTTAGGACTCTGTCTTAGTTCACGTTAGTGTGAATGACCTGAGACGTGCCTCACTAGACTATATGAAGAGAAACATGGTTGAGCTCTCTGAGTATGTGTCCCAGGCAGGTATGTCTCTAGCCTTCAGTAGCATACTACCCTCACCTAGAATGATGCCACATTATAAACAAAAAAATGACAGATTTCAATAATTGGCTCCGTTTTTTTGTGTCATTCAAATGGTGTCCAGTTCCTGTTAGCCTGGGAAGCCATGGTCAACAAACCTCGCTGCTTTGCCAGGGACAGTTTGCAGCTGGAACCCCTAGGCTTTCAGCTGTTGGCAAAGGCCCTTGCCTCCCCCATAGTGCTTTTGTTAGCCAACGTCTCAAAAACAACATTACTGATGTGAAATTAACCAAGCAGAACAAAATAAGTGTCATGCTGCTAAATGCTAGGAGCTTAAGCTAAAAACTGCACTCCCTGGAACCACTTTATTTATTTATTTATTGACATTTGTTTATCGGGAAAGTTCACTGGGCCAGGCTAGTCCATTTTCAGTGGAAGCCTGGGCAGAAAAGGTCCAGACGATTTATATAGAATACAGAAAGAGCAAAACTAGCAAACTAGCAAACTAAGCAACTTTGAGCAAAAGATAAAACATTTTTTGCAAAGATGTATTATAGGATAAAGATATTAAAATTACAGAAGATGCAAAAATTTACTTGCAAAACAAAATGACTTTCATAATATGTATTAAGATTAAATAAAGAAATCTAATAAGTCTACATAGAAAAACAGGAGGAATGAGTTTAGGTAATGGCTGAGGAGGGAACTGAGCAGTTACAGATCCAGATGGAAGAGAAGTGACTATGCAGTGCATGTTTGAAGCTAGAAAGTCTTGTTTGAAGGCGTAAAGATGCAGGAAGGTTATTCCAAATTTTGGAAATAGTCCAGGAGTACAAGAATTGACCTGCAGGTAGTTTGGGTTTGTGTACTTGGAGAAGGTATTGGTTCTCACAGCATAGGAAATGAGATGGGGTATACAGGGTAAAAAGGGAGCTGAGTGCTGGACAGGTCTGAGGTTTATACATAAATTTATGAGAGACTGAGAGCTGGAGGAGGAGAAGGTAGTGAGGGAGTTCTAGCCATTGTAGTTGCTTGAGGCAAGGCAATAGTGAGTGGAGTGGCGACTATTAATAGCAAATTTAGCAATCTTATTATAGCATGTTTCTAATGTTGTCATTAAGGGGGACTACAGATTAGTTAATAGGGGAGCTCCATAAGTAAGTGAGGGGAGAAGGTATGAAAAAGCTTGGGGCTCTATGACTAGAAGATGTAGATGTCTGTGCAGTCACAGAAACTTGGTTTAAGGCCTCAAATATTACCCCAGCCCTACAAGGCCACAATGCCTTCTACACCTTAAGACCACAAAATGAATGTGTGAAAAACAAAAGAGGCAGTGTTTCAATCTAAATTAGAGATAAATTCATATCCTATTTAGTCAGATTGGACAACTCCATGGAGTTACTCCAGGTCCAGGTTATGGTGGGTAAGACCCCCATTGAAGTCTTAGCCAGTTATAGATCCCCATCCATGGGTCTTGACACTCACATAGCCTTCTTAACCAAACTGAAGACAATCCAAATTTTACAGAACACACTGGTTATGGGGGATTTCAATTATCCCACCATTAACTGGAAAACCTACACTAGCCCAAACTTGCTAGCACAAAAGTTCCTGAAATTTGTGAATTCAAATGCCCTAGAACAAATTGTCCATACCCTGACAAGAGGAACAAACATTCTAGAGCTGATCCTCACCAACATGTCAAACAGGTACACTGCTGCAACCCTCATTAGCTAAAACTGACCACAGATCAGTCACCTTCGAATTGACACTAACACCAGAACTCACAAAGGGTGAAATATGACCAAAAACCTTCACCAAGGCAAACTATACCCTCCTATGTGAAGGTATAAATGCATTACAAGCCCCACCCCAAGCTGAAAGTGGTAACTACACTGACGTATACATTGAAGTCCTGTACAGTCACTTGCTTAAGTGTATAAACTTGACCGTACCAGAAAGAATCAATGTCAGAGCCCCAAGAAAAAAAAACATGCTGCCATGGTGGACATCCAGTATCAACAAGATCTGCAATAAATGCAAAACGTTACTGTCCAAAAAAACTAAGGTTAGGCCCCAACAATGGAAAAGCACCATCCTCAGCCTCAACAGGCAAATAAGATAACTTTTGTCAAATCGTCCAAGTGCTCCTTTGACAGAAACCTAGAAAGTACTGCCAAAGATAACCATAAGGTATTTTACAGCTACATACATAACCTAAAGGGTAGGACCCAAGCATGTGCAGAACTAGTGGCCAAAAATATGACACACACTGACCCCAAAGAGGTAGCAAACTTTTTAATGGATAGTTTAGCAAACATTTCACTCCTTTATCCCCTTCTAACTTACAACAAACCCTCCCAAAACTCCTCCACCCACCCTACATATTTGAAGAGCAGGTCCTCAATGTCCTGCCCAAGGCAAAAAAACACAGCCTCTATGGGACCAGATGACATCCCAGGCTGTCTTCTAAACAGGCTAAAACATGAACTAGCATCACCAATAAATACTATTTTCAATCATAGCCTAATCACAGGCTTTGTTCCTGTGTAATGGAGAACAGCTATGGTTATTCTACTCCACAACTGTGGCCTAGCAACAGACCCTGTGAATACAGACCCATAAACATGACCAGCTTCATCTGTAAAGCCAATAAACATACCATTATGAACCTCATAAAGAAAGACATAGGTGATCTCCAAACCCTAGATTCTACCCAATTTGGCTTCGTGAAGGGCAGATACTGCCTGTTAAAGCTGGTGGATGTCTTTGAAAGTTTGACCCAGGCCATTGATGAAACCAAATCTGTGCACACAGCATATCTCGACACATCCCACTTCAGGCATTACCAATAAACTCAGCAAACTGAATGTAAACCACTTTGGTGTAAGATGGGTTGCCAGCTGGCTCACAAACTGGACACACAGTATCAAAGGGGGTGACTCCACATCAATCAGCAGACCTGTTACCAGCAGGGTGCCACAGGGGTCAGTGCTGGGTCACCTACTGTTTGGTATATACTTCTCAGAAGTTCAGGTCAAAACTAAGGGGTTGTGGCTGACCAAGTTTGCAGATGACTGCAAACTAGGTGCAGTCATTGAATCCCCAAATGATGCCAGTATACTCTAGGAGCATTTTGCACAGACCGATAACTGGTGTACTAGTCATGGTCTCAGACTGAATGCAAAGAAATGCGTCATAGTTCCCTTTGGCACAAACAATGTCTCTTCACACTAAAGTACCCATGGAGTGGTAAGGGACCTGGTATCACAGGTTGTCTGTGACCTTAACTTTGACCACCATGTGTCTGCCATAGTAAGGAAAGCTTTCCATGTAGCACACTTAATTAGTAAAGGCATTGCCTTGAGACCAGAAGAGGTTATAGCCCCCCTATACTCGGCCCCTATCCAGTCTGTAATTGAGTATAATGCCCATTGCAGCAACTATAGAGACCTCAGAGGTTTCTAACAGAGAAGATCAAGGACCTGTAGCATCTGCCTTATGCAGACCTATGCAGACCAACTAAAGTCCCTGTCACTATAAATCCATATAATATAGACTTCTTAGGGGAGACTTATGCCTGGCCTACAGAGCAATCTAAGACCCAAACCTAATGAACTCGCTGCATATCCATAAATCAAATGGGTCTAGGGCTACGCATTCCAGGGACTTAAATATGGCCTGCAACTTAAATAGGACATGCTTTATGGACAGATTTATCTCCCAGTGACTGACACATCTTTGTAACAGGCTACCAGTTCATGTGGAACAGAACACCTCTATGACACTGTTCAAGAGGAACCTGGATGAATGGATGGGGCACCATAGATTCTTACCAGGAATAGCACCCACAACCATTCTCGACATGGACAGTCATCACTAAATGCAATCTTGGGTACTGACTAGCACTTCTATGGTATTACATTGGGTTGAAATGGCTAGGCTTAAAATGATCTCTGGGTCGATAGCCTAGTAATCTCCTATGATCCTATGTCATCATCCAATTTTGGCAAAAAGTTGAATAAACAGTTTCAACAAAATACAGGCAAACAGATGTATAAAAATAAATGGCAAGGGGGTGCTAAAACAATTTCTCAAAGCTTCCAAAACCAAGAACAGTCCAACAAGTCTGACTGACTGTTTAAGAGACCTTGTAAATCCCTCCCACCCTGACCCCATTTTGTTCCAGAAAGTCTACATTTCTATTTTTATGTTTGAGGACAGATAGTTTTAGACAAATGGGTTTTGAAAATCATTCATCAAAGTTACAGAAGTCAGTGAGAGAAAATCTCTCCTTTCATTCCTCATCCTCAGTATCTAGACTCGTTTGTTTCCACTTGTTCTTCATCACATTCTTCCCCAAGGCATGATAGATCCAGTGCCTCCTTCCCAGGTAGGGCAAGGTGTTTATTCAGGGAAATTCCTAGCACCAATTCTGGATCTTTCTTTCTTAAACCTGTTTGTGATGTCACTTCACAACATGTTGCATCTTCTTCCTCTTTCAAGTTTCCAGGCAAATCTAGACTTAAAAGATGCTTATCATCACACCCCTATTCATCCAAACTTCAGACCATTTTAAGATTTTGTGTCTCACGATCTTATTGTCAGTTCTCTGCCTTAACCTTTGGACTATCCATTAACAAGAGTGTTCACAATGTGCTCAGTTCCAGTAATTGCTTACTGCAGGCTGCAGGATATCCACATGTTTCCATATTTAGACTACTTGCTTATTTGCATAGTCTTTTTCAAAGTGTCAGGAATCTCTCTCTTGGGTGAGAGGTCTTCTACACAGGCTAAGATTCCAAGAGAAAATTCAAAAGTCTTTCTTGACTCCTTCACTCAGCATTGTGTTCCTGAAATTTCCACTAGACACCTTAGTTCAAAGAGCTTTTCTTCTGCTGGAAAAAATAGATCTTTATCTAGATCTATTTCTAAGGTTTTCCAGTCAGACTTCGATCACTGTGAGGAATACCTCAGGATTTTGGGCCTCATGGTAACTATGATTCTCATTATACCCCTGACAAAACTCTACATGAGAAAGATACAGTGGCATCGGAAATCTCTTTGGTCCCATCATTAGCATCTTATATTTTCAAATCTGAGAGCTGGGGTTTGTCAGAAGAGAAATCTTTTAGTGTTGACAACAAATATCCTTAAATCCAGGTTCTCCTTCTCTATCCCTATTCCAAAGCAGTCAGTAACCACAGTCACCACAGACACTTTAAACTTTGCAAGGGAAGACGTTTCAGGAGGGATAACAGTGCAAGGATGTGTGGGACACCAAGAACAGATGCAAGCACATAAGTATCAGGGAGATGCTTGCCTTGATCAAGGCACTCAACTATCTGAACCATCTTTGCTTGACTTTAAAACATTAAATTGATCATATGCAAGTACCAAGACTTATGTCAACTCACTGGCACAGAGGAAAGGTTTCCACGTATGACACTAGTGACCCAAATTTGAGATTAATCTGGGGGGTGCTGGTGAAGTTTGGCCTGGAGAAAGGCCTGGGAATTTATTCCCATATCTCTGTCATGAAAACTGTGGATGGTTCATATAGCTGTCCATAATGTTGCCATGAGTTGGTCTTGATTCAGTGGGACTACACACACACACACACACACACACACACACACACACACACACACACACACAGACACACACACACACACACACACACACACACACACACACACACATGCTCACAACCACACATACATAAATGGGTAAATGCAAATGCATACATTCACATGAACTCACTTATCTGCCAAGCCTAAGGCACTATAAAACAATAAAACCACATGCATATATGCACCAAACTCAAGAAACCATAAGCAAGAACTAGACATGTAACAATTACCACAAGTACATGAGAGGGTGACCTAATGGTTAAGGTGTTCACCTTACAAACACAAGGTGCAGGGTTTGAATCTCATTAGGGATAATTGGCTAGGCTTGCAAGGGCAATTAGCCTAGTGCTAACCTATAACATCAATAAAACCCTATTACAAAATTTTCCTTTTGCTTTTTTGTGAATATATATATATATATATATATATATATATATATATATATATATATATATATATATATATATATATATATTAATAAAAAATAAAGATCTTAATAAATCTTGTATTACTGTGGATGAAAGCACTTAATAAAAGTCCTGTATTACTGTGAACAAAAGTACTTAATAAAAAAACATTTTGGGATGTTGGTGTCTTCTGTTCCATTTTTGTTGTTCCTTAGTTTGTTTGCTCTGGTTAGTGTTTTATATATATATATATATATATATATATATATATATATATATATATATATATACATATATATATATATATATATATATATATATATATATATATATATATATATATAGGCTTACAATCAAAACGTTGAAGTGACTTTCCTCGACAGTTGGAAGGATTAACATGGAGCGGCAGAGAGGCAAACCTATGAACCCAATTCATGTCGACTGTGAAATGTTGATAAGAAGATTGTGTTCGTAGTTTGTACCATCTGTATTTAGAAGGGTATTGCACTATAGTGGGAATTAGGAAAATAACCCTTTTCCTCACTGTAGTGTGATCTTGGAGTTAGAATATATTATATACGCACATACACACACACACACATTTATATATATATATATATATATATATATATATATATATATATATATGTATATATATATATATATATATATATATATATATATATATATATATATATATATATATATATAGATATATATATATATATATATATATATATAGATATATATATATATTTGTAAATCCCTTTCTTAAGATTCAGTATTTCAAGATTTTTAGACCACACCATAACTTGGAAATCACTTTATCTCCGTTTTAACTTTCTTGACTGCTAAACCCCACCATCCTTACAATACATGCCTCCTATTAACATTTTTCTTCCTCTCTTTAACAACCCGAGAACTGCCAAGTGATCTTATTATGTCTCTATCTCTTTATTTTTCTTTTAACACCCCTGCAGCAATCAAGTACTCGTCTTTATTTTTACTTACATGTATTAACCTGGTAAATGAACTGATCCGCAGACCCTTTTCAGTCATAACCTTGGTCAACAGCTAACAGAAGCACAATGAGAATGAAGCCAAAATGTAAAACAGTGCAGTGCAGTGTCAGTGGAGCAACAGGTACCACACTCACCTTTGGTGCAGATGGTTGTAAGTTTTACATCCACAACAGCTAGATTGATTGCTGTAACTGCAGTGCAGTATAAGGGGGTGCTGCACTCCTGAATGGGTTGTCCTTTGGATGAGATGTTAAAGTGAGGTCCCATCTGCTTGAGTTAATTGTTCCTTAGGTGGATGTAAAATATCCAGTAGGACCTATACAAAAGAGCAGGGGACGTTTCTTGATGCCCTGGCCAAAACGTCACCTAGTTAGTATGAATACTACCTCAGGTCCCTCCTACAAATTGGCCACTAGCTTAATGGACTAACCTAGTCAACAAAGAATAAATACAATAATAAATTAAAGGGTGGTGCTTATTAACAGACATAATATAAAATCCCTAAAAGCAGTGTGCCTGAAGTGAACTTAAACATCTATATGTCTACACACTAAATAATGAAAATAAAGTGCTGAACTGAAAGTCAGTAGACATGCATCCCACTTGCCCAAATCCACAAGTAATAACAACTAATCATTTTTAACCAGTCAAAAATTGTGACTGAGACATATTTGCAACATATACAAAATATTTTATGCTATATATGTCATATATACAATATACTGTAAATAACATATATATCTCTCTATCTATATAACCCCCCAAAACACACACACACACACACACACACACACACACACACACACACACACACACACACACACACACACACACGCACACACACACGCACACACACACACACGCACACACACACACACACACACACACACACACACACACACACACACACACACACACACACAGTATTTCCCTGAAAATAAGACCAGGTCTTATACTTTTTTCCCTGCCAAAATACACATTAGGGCTTATTATCAGGGGATGCCTTATTTACCCCCACCCCCCCGTACAACAATCTATGTTTATTCATTAATTCACGTACAAAAATAGACATTTATTCATTTACACAAATCAACATTTATTTGTGTACACAAATTGACATTTATTTGGTACTTTTCCATTGTTGGGCAACAGTTCTGGGTAATGCATTAACAGTCTTGTGAGTATTCTACATAAACAGTGCAACAAACTTTTCAACTTTAGAATATCTACACCTTGGCTTTCACAGTGCAATATTTCATGCTTAACAGAAAGTGCAGAAAAATCTCAATACATGTGTACTGGAGGAGGGGAATAAAACAGGTGAATAACTGCCACTTTTTGAGTGGTGATGCCTTCTTTATTCCTTACCCAAACCGTAAGAGAAGAATGATGGAAAGTCATAAAAATGAAGTCTGGGAACTTGTGGCCTTACTTTGTAATTACCCGTTGATAATGAAATGTTACATTAATACAATAAAGTCAAAAAACTGACAAGAGCTTGCTGGCAACTGAAAGCAGAAGCAATCCATTCTGTTGCCCCAATAATGGGAAAGTTATTCAAATACAGTCATGTCATCTTCTTCTGGAACATTGTCATAAGTCTCCAACCCCCAAATTCGGGCCTGAATTTCTTGCGACTCCATTTCCTGTAGAATCATTGGTCCCAATCTGCATTGCCCAGCAACAGAGCTTTCCTTAAATGAGCACTGCTTCTCCATGCAGCCTACTCATAGAGCATTGGCAACACAGCTGTCAGTGATTTTATCTCATGAATTCTTTACCCAGGTCACAACCTCTTGCAAACTAGGCTTCTCAAAGTTTCTACGCTGAGTTCTCTCCATTCTATTTTCAATGTAGTCATTGAGTTCCATGCGCAAATGGTCCTTGAATGGCTTGTTTATTGCAATATGAAGAGTCTGGAGATAGGCAGTCATTCCTGTGGGAATCATTATTTGATCTATTCTGCTCTGTGCAAGGAAGTTCTTCATGTCTTTAGTGCAGTGAATGCTGGCTGAATCCCAGACTAGCAGACCTCTTTCACCACCTCACTGCTTTTGTGCACCAGGCTTTTTTGGTTTTAAGAATGTAAATGCCTGAAACACGTTCAGTCTTATCTTTCTTGCCCTTACTAAAGATTAGAGGTGGGGTTTTCTATCCATCTAGATGAATTGCCAAAATACAGGTAACACGTGCATTCTCGTAACCAGTGGAGGGAATGTAGATTGACGAGGCACCCCTCTGATCAATTGTTGTTTGAGATCCTTAGCCCATAAACACTGCAGTTTCATCCATAGCAATCATGTTGGAGAGTTAGTATTTAGAAAAGTCAATGTCATCAACAAAGGACTTGAATGTAAGTGCACATTTAATAACTTCAATATCTTCCATCTTGAACAGTGTTGTCAGTCTTCTTAGAGACAGTTCATATCGCTGAAGGAAGCCATCCAGCCAATGCTGTGATGCTTTGAATTCTTCTGGGGATATTTCTAACTGTGGTGCCATTGCAAAGGCAAATGCTTGAATATCAGCCCTGCGCACAACCAAAGCCTTTGCTCTCCTGTTAGCAATCCATTCACAGAGGATGTCTTCCAGCTCAGGAAATAATGGTTGCTGACATGATTCATACTTGCACTTCTTAGCATTTCCCTAGTCCACCTGTTGACTGAGGTTATCATACTCTGCTCACCATTTTTGGACCATTCAGAGATCCAACTTCTTCTCTTTGCAGAAACCCATCAGATTCTTTCCCCGGGAGTCCTCCATGATTCCTTTCTTGTACTCGATGGAATAGCTCTTTCTTTTTGCACTCATCTTGCCTGAAGGAGTTAATTGAAGACTTACAAGACAGGGATGGCAGAAAAATGGTGACAGTTAAGAAGACACAACCACACCTGTTGATTATCAAGTGCGCACATTTTACGTGTGTTGTCTGTACTTTCACCAGTCAAAGTACACTTGCCAATGTTTATGTGCCAAGGATCTCAAATGTCATGTGTGAGTGAGGATTAGGGTTTCAGTAAGAATTGTGGAGGACTCCCGGGGAAAAAAGTCTTACGACTTCCTACAAAGAGAACAAGTTGGATGTCCGAATGGTCCAAAAATAGCGAGCAGAGTATGATATCCTCAGACAACAGGTGTCAATAATATTATTATTTTATAATTCAACATGTCCATCGTGTGTTGTTGATGATCTTACCTGGGGCTTATTTTTGGGGTAGGGTTTATATCATGACCACCCTGGAAAACCATGCTAGGCCTTATTCTCTGGTTAGGTCTAATTTACAGAGAAATGTGGTATATAAAATGATATGCCTGAGGGGCATCATGCACACCATTTATCAAGTTGCTGTCTCTCAGATGAGTGAGAAAATGATGAAATTACCTTAATATGGATCTAATTAATAATTTTATCTAAAATAGTTACTTTTTTCTTTCATTAGTTAAGATTCCACTTTCTTCATAATTTTTACTTAACTGCCTGATTTCATCTGGAATTCTATTCTAATATGTTAGTGCTAGTTTTGTGAAGTGTTTTTTGTAGGAGGTAGTACAAAGGGAGTGCTACTTAGCAGCACACCCTCTGACCTTTGAGGGGAATATGTCTACTCTTTTTCATATAGTTTCCTTTAAGAAATGAGCAATATATTTCTTTCAATAAATTGAAGGTAGAAACTTGAAGCCAGGAGCATTTGCATGATATGATATAGTGGTGCTCTTTTTTGTTGGACAGATAAATAAATCTGAGACTTTTGTTTTTAATTGTTTGAGTTTGTGAAGTATTTTTGGAAAAAAAAGAGTGTTAGTCTAGAGAGGCCATATTCAAGCCTGAGAAGGAATAGATTGACTGCTAATAGCTTGACTGGCATCCAGAGAGGACAGATTTGACATTTTATATGAGACCTTTAACTGCAATAGAACCTTCTTTACTATTAACTCTGTATGATTTGCATTGGATAGATCGTGATCTTAAGTAACATCTAGGGATCTCTGTATCCTTGTTTTAGATAGGGGTAAGCCAGTTGCATCTTAAATAGTAAAATTAATGGCATCTGTAGGCATTTATGAGTATCAAATAGAATAATGGTAGATGTAACAGTGTTCAGTATCAACTCATTAGTTGGCATCCAGTTCCATTTCAACCTGTAGCCATACTGAGAGCTTTGATAAAGTAATTTAAATTGAAGACAGATTTATTAATGACAAGATTGTCTGGAAAAAACAGGCAGTTAATTTAAGGGATGTCACCAGGTAGGTCATCATCAACAATAACAGTAGTGGCCCCAGTAATAAACTTTGGGGAGCACCCATGGAGATATATATATATTGATATATTATCTGATTTGGCCTAATTCATTCACTAGTGGCAGAGATCACTCTCAGATCCACTACAGTTAGAGATGTCCAGGCTGGATCATCATCCAGGCAGCCATGAGGGTTGCTAGATCTCTCACCAACATTTTGTTAGTGAGGGCATTTTTACTTATTTGTGCCTAATCCGTCCCCTGGGTGGAAGGACATATGACCTGCAACACCACAACATCTTCCCAGAAGTAAGTGCATACACCCATGCAGTTACTCATCAAAGACTTTTAAGGTGTAGTTAGAAAATATGTGGACAATGGCAGCTTGGTGGACTGCATGTTTGACCCCCAGGTCTCAGGTAGGCTCCCTTCTTTCAAACTGCTGTCACATCAAGCAACAAGTTCTGCCTCCTCCCCCCGTATGAGAACATCCAGCCTTTCTGCCAGCTCTGCCACATGCCCGATCCACTAATCAAACTTGAGTCACTGAAGCAGTAGTCAGGCCTTTATCTATTTATGCCACCATGCCGGCTATTTATGGAATTATTACTTGACTCAGACTGTGTGTTGACATCCTATGCACTAAATGTTTCTTCAGTAAGGCAATTTCTGAACTAGAGATCTGCTTCATTGTGTGATCTACTGTCTCTGATGCCTTATTTGCATCAAGATATATATAGCATTAATTAGCTTTCTGTTGAGCATGTTGGTAAAGGTTTCATTTATGAAGCAATATATATATATATATATATATATATATATATATATATATATATATATATATAGATATAGATATATATAAATATACAGATATATAAAACAGATATTGTGCTATAATTAGAATAGAAAGAATGCTATTTATCAGTCAGGATCTCATCCTTATTTGTATATTCTAGAATTGCATCATAAATTGCCTTTTCAAGAATATAAGCTAGTGGCATATGTTAGCAAGTAGGAAATATTACGGCAAAAATTAACTTCATTCAACATGGTTCAGTGGAGAAGAACAGTGACATTTATTACAAAGAACATATACAAGTTAGGAGACCAGGCGATCAGGCAATCAGGATTTCGTCTCCTCGAACACAAGAAACATCATTCTTTTATATTATTTTTTACTCTAAGCAGAATAGATTGCATCTATTAAATTAATTAAAATTGACCACCTTTGCATCATTTTTGCTACTCTGAATCTTCAAACACTTTATCTGTGCTTTTTCATATTAGGCACAAGTTCTGAGTTCCACACTAGAACTTTCTACACTGGCACTATCCATGTTGGCAGGAATCAGATCATCAAAAACAAGCTAAACCCATCAGAATCCATCTTGACATAAAATGATTCCAAAGTAGAATATATAACAAACATTGTCCCTTGTTTACTACCTTCCCTTCACATTTCCCTGTTCGATGCTATGAAGCATCACTCAAGTCTATACTTTTTAATGACTGGACAATGGTAACATATTTTTAAATGAGTGGGCACCTTTTCCCATGCTATCAAACATTCATCACATGCAGCTACCTTTTGCCCCTGACATGCTTAACGCTTATGCTGATACTTTGCAAATATCGTTTTGTTGCTGATAAAGACATGTCTATGTCTTGATGGAATAAAAGGACAGTTTGAATATTTTTGTAATAAATATTCTCCCTCAAACAGATTTTTATACATTCTGCTAAAATCATTCAACACATTTTCTGTGTTATTTTCTTCATCATAATTTTTTATAATTGGGGTAAGTGGCAATGTTTCTACTCTATTTTTAATATGAACATTTTATAATTTGATGCTTTTTCCAGATTTCTAAAGTCTTATAATCAACATTTTGCACATGAATAAAATGATGTTTAAAAGAATAATGTCTATTGCACTCAACAAAAAAAAATAATATACCTCCCCAACCAGGAAATAAGTTGGTTAGCGTCCACATTGAGAACTATATGCTTTTTATTGTGAGACAATTCCAAAACCTTTTGTATAACTTCTAACTGACTTATGAATGGTGTCTGAATTGTCTTTTTTGATGAATGAACATGTGCCACCCATAGAAGCAAGGATGAAACCCAGTAATTTGATTTGTTGATTCAAAAGTAGCATTGCTTATAATTTCTAATAATTTAGACACTTTCTTCAGTTCCTATATTGATTTTACTGCCCCATAAGCAGGTACAAATTCTGCTCCAGAAATAACACCATTGCCAGTATCCATGTCTGATAAACCTTTAAATGCAGTCTTTTCTACAGCACAATGATAAACCCAGGAAGCATCAATTTTTCAATCTGGATTTGTAATACCCTCAATCTCCCTTTTGCTGTGAGCATTGAGAATTTTCCTACTGGGTAAAGTCTCTGTATGTCATACAGCTTGTATGGCTCAGCCTATATAGCAACATCTCAACCAGTCTGTTGGTAACCAGGGATAAGCTCAGTCTGTACAAACAATGCAGAATTCATGTAGTGCTGCCATGCAGGTCTTTTAATAGTTATTGATAACTGAAGAACTACTGAAAAAGGGTAGAATTGTGTTTAGTTTTCTGACTTCTAGTTACGAAAATGGCATGAAATGCTAATCCAATTTTTACATCATTTACTGGTATTGGAATTAATGGAATACCCTCACCGTGTGCAGACATGTCCACATTACCAACAGTTACTAATATGTATATATTTCACATATGTATGTAAGGCAGTATTAAATTTAGGATGCCAGTCAGGGGTTCTGTGATCAATTTTAACCAAATGTCTATCCCTGATTTTCATTAAATGCTTATCTCTGATAAAATTGTTTCGCACTTACAGTTCCAATGGCTCCAGATGACAAAAGAAATGTAACAAAATGATGATAAAAAACACCACAGTTATTCTAATAATAAGTCCATATGAATATCAAGCAAGTCAGTGCTGAAGAGAGTTTTTGAAAAATTGCAAGCATGGATGATAAATTGTCTATTTGTAGTCCATATAAAATCAATTCCCAAAAAACTCCACACTAAAGTTTCTGTTGCCTATGATTCCACAAGTGAAACTTAGTCACCTGACTCACTGCTCATATCTTGGGACAACTTTCAGTTATTGTTCATTGAACATAATGTTGCTGAATCGTTAAACTTCACTTCTGATTGTAAAGCTGATGAAAACATTGCTAATGGTGAAGAATCACTTCTGATTGTAAAGCTGATGAAAACATTGCTAATGGTGAAGAATAATCACCAACCCTTATTTCCAACCAAGATGATATTGCTGAATCATTGGATTTTGCTTCTGTATACAACTGCAATGGTCTCATTGAAGAATCACTACGCCTCACTTCTGGACACAATGGTTTCATTGGTATGGGTTGTGACCAGTTCGATCAGCACTGGAAGGAGTGAGATTGATAATATCTCATCAGTTTTTAGCACTAGGGTGGGCTTTCTTGATGTGCGACACATGAATCCAAGTGGGCGAGCCTTCAAATCTGATAACAGTAGCAGTGGTGAGCAAAACTAGGAAGGGTCCTTTCCATCATGGTTGAAGTTAATTATTTTGAGAAGGATCTATTGAAATGGAAACTTAGTTCTTTTCATATTATTTTAAAGGCTGGACTGTGCACTTGGTTGAAATAAATTGAATATTTTGGGTGGAGGGTAGCTAGCTCTGCTACTGGAACTTATCCTCTTCATTTACTCCACTTAAAGTCTGGTATTAAGGGCTGGCTAGTGCACATTTGTGAGAAATACACTGCAATATTTATGTTTTTTTCCTTGAGAGGGGGTGTCTAGCTGTGTTGTTGATGAAATAACTGATGCTCAGTTTAAAAGGCAGGCATTAATGGCTAATCTGCATTTGTATGAAATAAATTGGAATATTGTATGAAACACATTTGAAACTGTCCCCAATTTTACAGAATGCTCTTGTGTTTGTTTAATATGTTTGGTCTGGAAGTTTTTCTCATATTGTTTGTTGAGTTTATAGTCTGTCTTTTCTTGACTGGTGTACATTTGCATGAAGTATGCTGAAATTTTTACTTTCTCTCTTTGGGTGCTGTATTTGTAAAACAAAGCTGAAACTGTTCCAGATTTTGCATAATGTTTCTGAGTTTGCTTCATCTTGATCTGTTCCTAATAGAATTTGGGGTCAGCTGTCCACATACATTACTAAATCCTGAACTACTGAGTCAGCCCTTAGGGGTGTGCTGTCAATGTTATACTCAACTTTCCAAAGGAGGCGATATTGCATTTTTGACATTTAGCTTTAGTCCATGATTCTGGCACTAGTTGTTCGGGACAAGACTTTCAGTAGGATGGCTGAGTCATTTGGGGATTTGATCACTGCTCCTTAACTTGCTCCTTGCTGGCCATTATTTTGTTTCAGTTCAGGATTATTACTAACAGCACTTGTCACTGAGGAGGAAGTGGTAGAAAAAAATCACTGCTGGGGTTGGGTTAAACAAAATCTGCTCTGGATGCTAAACATTCTAGGTATGCCACTGTGTAAGATACGAGTATAGTGACAGGGCTTTGACTCTGAACATGTAGGACATATTGTTTAGACCTTGTATCCTTTTAGTAAAGTCTCTATGTGGACATTCCAGTTGTTGCATGTGTTCAGATGGATGCATGCCAAAGGAGGCATTACTCTCAATGGCTGGCCTAATGAGGGCTGAGTTAAGAACAACAATGACTTCCCTAAATCTAGACTACAGACCCTTTGTTTACACACTGTGCAATATAAGGGTTTCTTATGGCAATGAACACATGTTGCTCAAAATTTAAGTCACTCTTCACATAGGTTCCCAAATCCCAAACAACAAGGTCAACTCTTAGGAGCATAGTTTCAATATCAATTATTTTCAGTAAGTGTCGTGAGATCTGTTACATCCACCTGACCTACCACCAGCTCAAGCACTTGGGACCTCAGTTTAATGTCTGATATGAAGTAAGAATGAGATTCTTAGTCTCATATGATATGCTATATTGCTTTACAGAGCAGACTCATTAGGCTGATAAGTCTGAAGTTTCCAGGATTCATAGCAGGGCCTACCTTATAGAGGTTCATCACCACAGCAATGTGTGTCAGGTTTATCACATTTGCAAGTCTGATTTGCTGTGTTTCATTCATCCTTTCAACAATTTTGGAATGTGGGGTCTATGTGGGCAATGGTATTTCACATTTATGTTTAAAATTTTGCTTATCTGTTATATCACTTGACTTGTGAAATGCATGTCCTGGTCAGACTGTATATTACAAGAAAAAACAATTCTGGCTATTAATTCAAAAATGAGTTTCTTTGTTCCAGTATTTGCATCATTTCTGGTACAGGGATAAGCTTCAACCTATTCAGAAAAAAACATCAGTGATCATCAAAATATATTTGAACATTTGTGTCTGTATAAGTTCAGTAAAATCCCACTGTGTACAACAAAAAGATTTCCACAGTTTTTTGAAAGACTGTGCAGTGACAGAAACACTTTCTAATGCAATGTACTCTTAAACAAACTAAACATCTTTTGATAAAACGCTGAACATGAACAGTCACTGAACTGTAAGTGGCATACCAAGTCAGTCAAAATTTGTTTTATTAATGCATTTTTCCCAAATGAAAAGGCAAGTGGTAGGCTGGAACTGATTGATTTAGGAAAGCATGCTGGGCTACTAGCCTCTCATCTGGGTGGTACCACAATAGATCCATTGAGTGGCTGCAGCCAACATGAATCCACCTTACCTTTTCAGAGTCATCTGCCTGGTCTTGAAAAAAACATTTCCAGTAAAGAAACAGGTGGAGTAGTTTCATGTAATTTCTGCAAAAATAAAACCTGAACAGGTAAGACAATACTTGTCTGGCTGGAATATAAGCAAAACTATCGCCCTTTGAAATATATGAATCCCATTTGTGGGACACTTAATCACAACTATCTGTTTCAGCAACAAAAGTGCATTCAATAGCTCTTGATCAAAAATAGAATTGTTAATAACTGTCCCACTCAGAAGTCAAGTACCCTCGTTTTCTCCAAATTGTCAATCATGAACTATCGAATTAGCATAGTGGGAGTTTGAAAACATTCCCAGGGATTCATGAGGCTCGGCGCAAGGACGGCGTTAGCATTGCGCCGACCGTGCAGCGTAGAGATGGCGCAGCAGCACCACATGCATATTAATGAAGGCGCGCTGCCGTAATGGCCACATGCATTGGAAACGAGTACGAGTGCAGGGGGCGTGTCCAAGCTCTGCACGGAGGAATGATCAGGTCAGCTGTATACGCGCAACCTAAAATGCTGACTAGTACAGCCTGCCTCCATAAGTAATCACTCCTGTCAGTGTCCGTGATAACTGAAATGTTTGCAAAGCATACAAGACAACTTGCGAACACCACAATAAGAAGTAAACACAAAGGCACATAGCTGAATATTGAGTCCCCGTCCCTCGAACAAAGATATTTAAAACCCCATGCCTGTATTCCATTGTAGTGTCACTAGTTATACCAAGTGGAAGCGAAACACATCGTCTTAGCGTGCCACCAATTGCCAAGCCTAGCCCAATGGTATGGGTTACCACCTGTCCCACATTGTGAGGGACAGTCCCCCTCTAGGCAGGTGTGTCCATACCAAATTCATAATAAATGTGAAATGTCCTGCTATAGTAGGACATACTTATGTCCCATATGTTATGAAATAGTCCCATACAGTATGTATGTCCGTATATAAAATACCTATATGTTACAAGAAACAGAATAAGCAAGTAAACAAAACAGAATAAGCAACTACACCACCACAACAATAAAAGCTTATATGTAGGCATGAAACTAAAGTACTATCCTTTGTAATGACTGTGGGTATGTGTTGGCCTGTAAACTCAGATGTGTGCCACGAAAATGTCCCATCCAGGTCATATGAAAAGGTGGCAACCCTACCAATGGTCAGAGCATTTGTCCAATATCTGGCCATTCATGGTCTAAGATGTCCTTGCCAGGACGGCCCATAGATGAACGGGTATTACCCAGGTCTACCTACCATGTCATGAAAGATAAGTATTTGCAAGTACCTATGTGCGTGATGTACAGCATGTGGTTGATCTGAAATGTTAGTGTTGACCTCACAACCATATCGGTCCCAGAGATATGTATTGTATGCAATGTGTTCTGTTGACTGTGCCATGGACCATCAACTAGAGAAGTGATGAATGTTGATTGTGGAATATGGGGATGGGGGGGGTGACAGGTAATGTAATATATTGCCAATGGGAGACTGGGTTGGATGCAAAATAGGTGAACTGGAGGTCTACGAGGGAGCGGTGTGTGAATCAGGAAGATAACCAAAGAACAACTATACACATCTGCAATACAATCCCACAAACATTTGAACATTAAAATGTGCAATACACAAGTACAGAAACGTTACCGGCACATACCCACATAATGGTCTGGCCTGAACTGAGCCATCCAACCCCAACACACCTGGATACATAATTGAATGTCCATCATCCCCTTCACAGCACACCACCCCCCATCCTGAATGTCCACCAAAACCAGCCATACTTGGGCTGCTAGATAGGCGCGGCCATATCTGCACATAGTGATCCCTACCCATATCTAGTAGGCAGTCTCACCCTAGGCATTCTCAGGATTGCAAACTATGTATGCCTTGCATGTATAACCCTACCTTACAGCCATAAAGCAAAGATGGTCATCGGTTCTCACAATTTTTGGATATCCTCATGGGATATGTATCTGTTGTAAACATTAGACTTGGTGTCACAACACGATGTCCAGTCCTGTATACATCTGGACACAAGTTGTATGAGCAGTAGCTGTCCACAAGACTACTCAGCCTCCAGCCGGTCCTGCAGAACCTACAACCCGGGATTAAACACCTGACCATGATGCATGTCTCCCCACGTGCATTATTGGGAATATATACTTTACACATTCGCATAGTGGCAGTCGGATATAGGGTGCTTAAGGCGCTGTAAAGAAGATGTAAGTAGGGTTACCACCTGCCCCACCTTGTGAGGGACAGTCGCTTTTTTGTTATTTGTGTCCAGACCAAATATAATGCAATGGCAGTTGTCCTGTCATAGTAGGAGATATGTCCCATATGACATGTAACAGTTGCATAAAATAGTTATTTATGTAAAATACTCAAAGTTACAAGAAACAGGTGAAGCAAACAAACCACTACAAGAATAAGCATTCATTTAGAGAAATAAGTAAAGTTCTAACCTTTGTACTGACCGTGGGTATGTGTCGACCTGTAAAGTCTGATGTGTGCCCCGAAAATGCTTTGCTTTGGCCATATGAAAAGGTGGCAACCTGAGATGTAAGCGGGTATGCAAGTGTGTATGCATGACGGTAGGTGGCGGTGATTCAGTGGTATGGGAAATGTAAATGAGCATGTAGGTGTATATGCATGTGTATGTACAGACCGATATACACACACAAACACACACACACACACACACATATATATATATATGTATATGTAGATATGAAGAATGAACATGGTCACAATATAGGAAATCCCCGTAATAGTTAGTGCTGTTATATGTCAGGATGGCCATCGGTGAGCACACCTCTGCATCCCCAACCATAGGTAGAACGCTAAAAGTGGAACGAATTATATCCCCTTGCTAAGTCTGATTTTCAACTAGGTACAGGGCAGTCCTGGAACTCAGTTGGACAAGCCTAACCCGGAGGACCATATGAACACCCTGACAGTTGAACACACGTATGTGCCAGGACAATAGGCTGTAGAGGTCTAAATATCCTCGGAATGAGTCAACATGCAGCACGTGTCCAAAGCAGTAGGGAATAGGGAATGACGCATGTGTAGTAGTGCATTTTTCCCAACAGGTAAATGGATGCCTGCTGAGTAAGTGAAGTGATGAGTCGTGTGTTTGAGTAACTATGCACCATGGGTATACATATAAATGAGGCAGAACACCAATAGTGTAGTGGTTAGAAAATCCGCCTAACAAAAAGGCATTCACAGTTCAAGGTCAACAATAGCACATATCATTTTCTTTGTGGAACCAATGTTACTCTGCTGTAAAGCTGACAATTAAACATGTAAAGGTGAACGTGTGTATCGCTTGGGACTATTAACTACTTCCTTTCAATCAAAGTGGTGTTGTCATAATGTATAAGGCACAAATAAGCATAAATAAGCAACAGTAAACATATGTAACGCACAGTAAGCATAGGCGAGTGCGCCTGCGTGGGTGTAAGTGGCTCACAGCATAGGAAATGTATGTTTGTATGTACAGATGTAACATGTATATATATCAATATAAATATATATATATATATATATATATATATATATATATACACACACACACACACACACACACACACACACACACACACACACACACACACATACACACAAACACACACACACACACACACACACACACACACACACACACACACACACACACACACACACACACACACACACACACACGTGTATAGATATATATCTACATACATGAGAAATATATATATATATATATATATATATATATATATATATATATATATATATATATAGATAAAGAATGGACGTTGTAACAGTAAAGCATATACAAGGGATGTGAAGGGAATCAAGAGCAATGCTGGTATTGCAAAGTGCTTTCAGCATGTGTCATAAAAATCTGCCCAGGATTGAGCAGAGCACCACTACTCATGCCACAGGCAATGTATTACCACTGCATGCACCTCAGAAAATGTGTATGAATACATATGTGCTCTGTGTCCATCAGTGTGTCAGGTTAATAGCAACAATCTTCTAAATGTGTCCCTGAGGTCGTTATGCAGTGTCCCTGATTCAGTGTTTATTCTTCCCCATTCGTATGAGAGGTCTGATAGTGAGAGAAAGCGCATGTTCCGCCGACTACCATAGAAGATTGATAGAATAAAAGGTATGGAGTTACCACCTCTCCACCTTTGCGAGGGACACTCCCCTGTGGGCAGTTGTGTCCTGCATAATAACTGTAATTAAGCAAATGTCCTGTGATTTAGGGCAAGGACTATCTATATTGTCTGTAGTAGTAGCATAAAACAATTATGTTCCTCTGAAACACCTAAATGTTATAGATAACAGTATAAGCAATTATAATGCTACAGGAGTATCCTTTTATTGAGGTGAAACAGTGAAGTACACCCCTTTCTACTGGCTCTGGGTGTGTTGCCCTGCAAAGTCTGACATCTGTACATACAGGTCCTATAGGGTTGCCACCTTTCCAAATGGCCAGAGTGGGACATATTCTGTAGAAATGTCAGACATTCCGGAACTAAACATTCCTACAGCCGTGCATAGTACAGGATTATACTTATTTGCACAAATAAAAGCTTCATCTAGTTGCATTTGAATTGCTTATGCTACTTCACATAACATATAGATGTGTCATATATAAAATAACTGTTTCATGCAATCATTAATGAAATGTAGAATATAATAATGTCTTGTAATCTGGACATGTGCTATGTCTTGATTATTTTCGCACTGTCCCTCACAAAGTGGGACAGGTGGTTACCCTAAAGTCCTACCTTGGCCAATTGAGAAGGTGGAAAACCTATAATATGTATGTGGTAGTATGACCCGTCCAACGGATGTGGCTGCCACAACCCAACTACTCATTTGTAATGCAGGGTCTTGATTCCCATGTATCAGCCAGACAGGAGCAGAGTGTATCCAGAATACACAAATATGATTAATTCACTGGACAGGTTGCTGATTCCATATAATCGTATGCCATACAATCACCTAATGGGCAGCCATTCCCTATACTGTAGTCATGTAGTCCGATGTGATAGGCATTACAAGGTGGGAGCAGATTGTAAGAGGAACACACAATTATGAATGATTCACCGGACAGGCCGCTGATTCCGTACATTCAAATGCCATGCGGTCGCCTAATGGGGAGCCATTCCCGATACTGTAGTCAGGAGTGGCCTTAGGTCAACTGGTGCCCTAGGAAGAGGGCACATAGGCACCCCCCACCACACCACCCAGTGCCTCCATCCTGGTCTACCTACACCAAATAAATACTGGTAAAGTGCACCCACTAAAGCAGTGCCTAGGTGGACGCTTAGTTGGCCTATGCCTAAGGCCGGCTATGACTGCAGTCATGTAGTCCGATGTGATAGGCATCACAAGGTATGCCTAAGAGGAACACATAAATATGAATGAATCTCCGGACAGGCCGCTGATTCCATACAGACGAACGCCATGCTGTCGCCTAATAGGCAGCCATTTCCAATACTGTATTCATGTATTCCGATGTAATAGGCATCACAAGGTGGGAGCACATTGTATGAGGTACACACACATATGACTGTGTCACTGGATGGGCCGCAGATTCCGTACGGCCAAACACAATGCCGTCGCCTAATGGGTGGCCAATTCTGATAATGGAGTCATGTAGTACGATGCAATAGTCATCACAAGGTAATATTGTGGTCCTCGCTCACACCCAGGGGTGTGAGTGACAGATGCAAGTACCATTGCCGGTGCATTAGCAAGTGCAGGAACGAGCGGGTGTAAGTGTGTTTGGCTACCAGTGTGCGACTATTGGATTGGTTAAGCAATGTACAGGCTAATCGAGCATAAGAGGCTGTAACCAGAGGATATCATACAGCACAGTCATTCAACAGTATAGGAATGTATCCCATCATGTAGATGTACATGTGAGTGTTTATGTCCAGCATATAGGTACATACATATATAGAGATGTATCAGAGACATGCCATGTGGCAACAAAGCATTACAAACGAATGAAACGGGAAACACCAGCAACACCTGTATTATGTAGTGGTGTTGCTCTATGTGATCACAAGACTCCCTCAGACAGACAATAGTTGTACATTGGCTGTATACATCACTCTGTGCATATAATGTACATTAATACAACAGTACCTGTCCAATCATTATGTGTGAACAGTACTCCTGCAATGTGCAACATCATCATCATCATGATAAAGGTAAATGGGTTAACCATAGAGGGACCGGTAGTGTTTTGTGTACAATGGGGTCATCCTACTCACGTGCACCTGAACCATGTAGGAGTGATATGCATACCAGGACCATGCTCCTGAGAGATAGTGGCGAGGATAACAGTAGTATGTTACGATGCATATTACAAGGGTTTCATGTGTCCAGTGGGCACGTGTGTGTAATGGACAGCTATGTATAGGCAGATGGTGTCCTAGGAACAGAATGGCCTTATGTGTCCGTAGGTGAGGGTCAGATGTTGGGGAAGGAGTGTAGGTACGGCTGTGGAGGATAGGTAGGAGCACAGAAATGACAGCATACAGGTTGGTATATGACACGTGGGGGGGATATACCCTGGATGGGGATGGGTCTTTGGCATTCAAAATCCCATGGGAACAGTGGGACAGAGGTCTCCAGCCATGGACAACTGCCACTGCACCTACATTGCTGCAAAGGAGACAGTGCTGTGGGCTGTCCAGGACAGGCAGCATCACCCTGTAAATCTGACACTCCACCCTTGAACTGGCGTATCTGGCTTCATAACCCCTTAGGAAGCCACCTATGAAACATGTCCAGAACAGCCCGACAGCAGATATGTACCTGTCTGGTCCTGCTCACAAGGAGGACATGCTCCATCCTCAGCGGTGGAGCCCCCAGAAGGTGGTGCATAGCCAACAGTGGTTGATGTTAATGGCTGGGTCCCAGATGTGCTAGTGCCCGGTGCCATGGTCAGCTGAAGTGGGACAGGAGGATCTGCTGGGACCTACCAACCCATTTAGCCTATGGTGTTGCATTTTAAACCCACATATGGCTTAGTGATAAACAACAGCATATAGGATTACCTACGACAGTATGCATAGATATCACCAGCAACCCAACAGATTGTATACATTTGCAGAGGGAGCACAACACATGCATATATACAGCATGGCAACTGTACAATGTATAGTAGACATGTGACCACAGCTATGAACAGTTGCCCATCATTGGCTTGTCACTGGGAATCCCACACAGTGTCAGTCATACCACTGTCTCATGTGACATATGTCCAGTCAGGGATGCAATGGCAGTAACACATCCCTATCATCATGTACTGTCTGCAATCCCCACACCATGCTTCTGCTGTGCACAGAAGTGTGTTCAGTGTGTAACACAGGAGACAAATGGTTGTACACACTGACCTGTTCACAGATGGCCCTACAGATAGGGCTTTCTCATGAACAGAGTACTGTCATGTCTGTATTTTAACATGCAGAATAGCCATTACCACACACATGTTAAACAGGCAGTAGTCTCAATGTAGCATAGCTACACTTAAATGCCGCAGTTGTGTGGCACATCACCCTCCTGTCATTAAGCTATATCCCACTGTTGAAAATGATTGAGGTACATCCAGATATCATTTGTGATGCTGTGTCAGAACACCACATCCAGGTACCACTCACAGTGACTGTCATGGCCAGATAATAACATCTTTCCCTAGATAGTGTACTGTCTTTATCATGCGGATGGCTATGGGAACACCATCACAGCTGTACCACATGCAGTCAGCTAGAGGAGAACTGCAATAGGTGCAGAGGCCATCCACATACTGCTGCTGTGCAGATGTATGCCTTCACATCCACCAGAGAGTGTGTGTGCGGGACAGGCAATGTACACCAGGAAAGGGCTTGGAGACTTCACCATAATCTGCCACACGCTGAATAGTACAGGGTCAAACCCCTGACTACTCATTACTATTACATGTGCATGATATTACTACATGTGCCACAGAGGCACCATGTTGCAGTGCTGTAAGAACATGTGTGTAGGTGAGCGAGTGCCATCTGCAATAGATATAGTAGATATACATTAGGTGTGGCACACATGTCAGTCCACGTGAACGGATGCCATTGTCACCACAACCACACTCTAATGGACATGCATTGACACCTTTGCCAGGGTGGCAAACACACAATGTAACTACTTAGTTTGCCACACCGCAGTAATGCATAGGACCACATGCACCACAGGGGATATCTGGAGGTTCAATGGGCTAGGCCACGTGAAAGTGTTTGACAATTGTTGGTATGCCAATGAGGTTTATACTGGGAGTGACTGTGGTTGGGAGCATCACAATCCACATGCAGACACAGGGTGCCAGTACTGTCATGCAGGTATGCATTGTTCCATGGATGTGTAGTGTTTGGCTGTGCAAGATGGCTGTACAAGGCTGGGTGAGGAGTAATCCTTGCCATTGCATCACCCGACAATGGTGTGCAGTGCAGGGGTGCAGTGTCTGCAATGCCCACACAGATGGGTACTGTAATATCTGGCCTGACATCCTGGTTACCATTGTGTACTGCCATAGCTTTGCAATGCATGCCATGTCTGTGTTTGATAGTCCTTCACATGGACATACGACCATAGCTTTGCAATGCATGCCATGTCTGTGTTTGATAGTCCTTCACATGGACATACGACCATAGCTTTGCAATGCATGCCATGTCTGTGTTTGATAGTCCTTCACATGGACATTGCCTGGGATGTGCATGTCCCACAATACTGTACAGTGACATGTACAGGTGTACCTGGTTTGACAGACACATGTAGTGTACACAGCCCGTTATACCCCGATATGCCAATACTGGCCTGGTGTGGTGAAACCTGCTTACAGTGAGCAGGTCGGCCCTGCACCTGCATGTATAGAAGGGACAGGTATTGTGGTGTCAGTGGCATGGGTCCATACAGGACACATGTGTACAGCATTGTCTGGCCTTGGTGCATCACATATGATGGCACCACATATGTTGCAGCCATTCAGTGTGGAACATAGTGAAGGCACAATGTCGGCATATATGTGCCAGTTGTACCGCTGTGCAGGGTGCCATGTCCTCTGCAGGCCACTGCGGTCACATCATGCCTACTATCTGACCTCAATGCGCATATTACTAGCAACATAGTGGGATATCCTAGGCAAGGTTGTATGTGTATGGCACATGGGTGTGGGACATATACCGGGTACTAGTAGGGTTGCATACTTAGTTCACCAGCCCTTTTGCCAGATGTATAGGTATGGTTTGCCAACTCAGTGCCGTGGCTGACTGACAGCTGTACTCCTCATGAGGTGGTCAATGTGTCATAAGATGGATACTATATATGAAAACTACAAAACCTGCTCCCAAACATGTCCAGTGGTAAGACAATCATGGCCACCTCTACACAGGCTCTGACAAACACACACTTGTCATGTCCTGTATACAAACATCTACCGTATCACACTGCAGCAACATGCATTTAGGGCATGCCCTACAGCAAATACTACAAAGCACTGCACTTGTCTCATGCAGGCAGACACACACACACACACACACACACACACACCCTTGGCATATCTGGGAATCGAACACTGACCTAACTACTTTACTACACTACAGCATTATGCAGTTACAGAACGCACTACCGAAATTACTGGGACACAGCACTCCCAGACTCCCAGAGATGTATTTGTGGATGGGTGACATCATCAGCCTTGCTAAATGTGGGTATAAGAAATGTATGGAGTTTGAGCAGTATAAAGGTATTACTCAGTCCTCAGGCAAATGGGGAGACATACATAGCAAGTGTGGGACTAGAAAACCAACCTAATGACTTTATTACAGCATAGCATTACGCAGTTGCAGAATGCGCTACTGAGATTGCTGGGACACAGTACTCCCAGAGGTGTATTTGTAGATGGGTGACATCATCGGCCTTGCTAATGGTGGGTATAAGAAATGTATGGAGTGTGAGCAGTATTGCTCAGTCCTCAGGGAGACACACATACACACACACATGGCAAGTAGGGGACTAGAACACTGACCTAACTATTTTCTTACACTATAGCATTATGCAGTTACAGAAGGCGCTACCGATATTACTGGGACACAGCACTCCCAGAGGTGTATTTGTAGATGGGTGACATCATCGGCCTTGCTAATTGTGGGTATAAGAAATGTATGGAGTGTGAGCAGTATAAAGGTATTACTCAGTCCTCAGGCAAACAGGGACACACAAACACGGCAAGTGTGGGACTAGAACACCGACCTAACTACTTTATTACGCTACAGCATTTCACAGTTACAGAATGCGCTACAGAGATTACTGGGACACAGCTCTCCCAGAGGTGTATTTGTAGATGGGTGACATCATCGGTCTTGCTAACAGTGGGTATAAGAAATGTATGGAGTGTGGCCAGTCTAAAAGCAATTTAGAGTCCACTGGCAAACGGGGATAGACATACACACACACTCCAGTGTCAGGTACGGAACAATTGCCTATTTACAGATTACTATTACAATACTACATATATACAAATCACTCCACACAGACCACACATGTCAAGGCTGTCATTATGATCGTCTGGGAAAGCGGACAACAACAGGGATGCTAGCAGTTAAGATGTACATACCTGTGAACCTGTGTGTTTAAAGTATGAATCTGTCCTGACCTGGAGTATGCCCATCTGTGGAATGGATGACTACTACCACTATACAGGGTTACAATGGCCATGCCCATACACAGAGGCACATAACCAACACAAGGTGTCACTGGGCATGCTCACACACTTAGTAGCACAGGGCTGTTTGGAATGCACTGTGTCCATCTACACAAGGATAAACTGGGCATGCTCATACATTTAGTAGCACAGGGGGCATGCTCACACACTTAGTAGCACAAGGCTGGTTGGAATGCATTACTATGTGTCCATCTACACAAGGATGTACTGGGTATGCTCATACTCCTATGTAGCACAGGGCTGACTGGGATGCACTCTGATGCTAAACACGGAGGGCCACAGTGACCATGCTATTACAGGTAGACATAAATAACACATTGTAACTGGCTCTGGTGTTGGTAGCTGTCATTGTTAGCGGGAACGCTGCTCTACATATATTTGACACCGGTCTTTAACAAATCAGCTGTCATTCTGGGATGACATGGCTGACAGTAGGCAGGCCTTTGTCACATATCACATGTATTCATGATACAAGGGAGTGTGGATATTACCCAAGTCACATCCACCCACACAGTGCCATTCCAAGGCAAATGTCCTAAACACAGGTTAACTCCCATACACCTACAGGACTACTGCATTGTTTTCTTATGCAAATCAGTGCTAGATGTGTAACATCCATATGCACAGCTGGCCACTGTAGATCCAACAATGGGGATTACTGACACCTGTGCAGTGAGGAACACTTGGCTGATGTCTCTGTAGTGCACAATAGCACTACCACCATATACTTCAGAACCTAGCACTACTACCATATACCTCAGAACCAGACATGTGGGCCATAACACAGGTACGGACCACTCCAGGTGGTGTACCCAAATACATAAAGGCCACTCACATGTACTGACCAATCCCCCCATGGAAGGCATCACAGATGACCCATGTGCAGGACACAGTGTCACATACTGCATTCTAGGATGTAAACTGCAGACACCACCATGCCCTCGGATCACCACCATGCAACCATACATGTTGTATGACAGATGAGTATGCCAGCATGTGAACCTTGACCTGTGTACTGTGCTAAGCTCTACATCAACTGTAGACAGTACACAAGCACTGACACTGTTGCATCATATGTTATGCAATGCAATGACACCACTGTCTGTGACCAGGTCAGGTGCACACATACCAAGGTCCCTCGGTACTATCCACCATTAGCAGATGTCTGTTGCTGTACACCAGTACACACCCTTATGTATGGATATGACATACATGTACCTGCCCTGGGTATGTACATGCCACACACACAACATACCTGTAAACAGCATAGCTGTTGTAGTCCTTTGTGCAAACAGGTGGCTACAGCCATTACACACATGCACATGGAATGTAGGTCCATGGCTGCTGAATGCTAACAGTACATAAGGTGTGATATCACTGTTGACAGAGGTAACATCCCCTCTGTACTGGTCACCCATCATATCATATAACAGTCCATGTCTCATGTATGTTATTACACATATCCGCCAATTGCAATGCCTACAAACATGACCAAATGTCAGGATTGTAGGACCTACACACCTGTACACGTAGTGTTATGCATTCAGATAACATGTGTGTGCAGTTGCTAATGTATGCAGGTGGTGTGTATCCTAGTAGATCATGCAGCTGCAATGCAGCCTCAACATTGCCAACTGTATATGGTGATATGCTGAATGTACAGAAAGATGTACCACAGGTATGGGCAGATGTGTTGAATTAACTAAGTGGCGGGGCATCTTTGCAGATGAGTGTTTGCTATGGACAGCTCACTGGTGTGTCACAAGTGGTCCTACAATACCCAGTTTAACCGGTAAGCAATGGCTTCATTAACTGAAGAACATAACACACAATTTAGACAGCAGTCAGGGTGATAGCAAAGGTAAATCACTTGACACCTGTTAATAGATATGACATCCCTAGTGCATATATCAGCACTGTTGTCACAGGAAGCGTCAGTACAGTTTGTAATGCATGCAATACTGCTGTACATCTAACATGCATAACATGAGCTAGGCAGGTCTGAGATTCACAGTACTGGCATGTGTGGCTGCGTGTGTGCCCATATTTGTCACGTATTGTGGGGAATACATCTCAATTGTTACTCACTCTCCAGTACACTAGTGTACACATCTGTACAGACTGCAATGTATAAAGCATGACATAGGCAGGAGCATGTATCTCACACATGTGAGGTATCGCTATGTGCATGACATAGGTGTATTAATTACTAAATGTCACAGTGTGTGTATGTAGGGCTGACTGGTCCCTGGGGTGAGGATGTATGTTACCATACTGAACTGATAGGACCCCTCCCACCATCAGACAATGCATTCAACTATCCCTGTTGATGTCCAAGATCTTAGGCCATACTGACTACCTGTACATGTGTATTCTCTGTGACGTGTCATGTAGGTGCACCGGATTGTAATGATGATTTGCACATAGGCAGGGGTCCTCATAACACCAGTAGCAACTGTGTGTGAGTGTGTGTTACTGTGTTGGTGAAGCCGTGAGTGTGAGTGTGTGTGTGTGTGTGTGTGTGTGTGTGTGTGTGTGTGTGTGTGTGTGTGTGTGTGTGTGTGTTGCAGTGTCACTGAATACATGTGTGTCAATACCTGAGTGTGTGGGTGCAGTTGTGTGTTGGCATCCTGTCATGAGAACGTGTATTACTGATTCCCATTGAGGCATCACACTTCCCACTGGCCTTTACCCTTGTAATCAGCTAGACCACTCTCTTACCTCACCATACCATGTGACTGTTCCTGTGATGTCACCCTTTATGGATGTCACGTCTGTGGCCACAGTAGCTTAATACACAGCTATCATGCTCTTGGAACAGTAGACGTGTTAGTAACATACAACATTCTCACTGGTATGTGGCAGCTACATGGTGCATACTGGTATATTCATCCATACCTGTGAGTAGTCCACATTGACATATGGGGTACTTAATAGCAAACACTAACATCCACCGGCACATACAATTAGACCTGAAGAAGGACAGCAGAACAACATGACCAACATGCATTTACTGTTGTTACACAAGACACATACTGTTAGCAGAATTGTACACCTATACTACATGGTATATCTACTCGCTGTCGACAGTCCTCAACATCTGTAAACTACACATATCATCCTAGTCTGTTCACCCTGTGCTTCAGACCATATGAGTATATCCCTGCACCGATGGTGGGGATGTCAGTGATGCGGCACAGGCATCATCATATGCACAGGGTGTTGATGTTTGCCAGAGGCCTAGGCTGCACCATTGGATGTTATCATGTGTGTGGGTTTGGGCCTATGATCTAATTGGGCGTGTGTAGATGTTATGCATGTGTGTGTTGCAGTGCCCTACATATGTGTCCAGTGTGTGCGTGTATGTCTGCACACAGTTCTCCCATGTGTCTGGTCTACACAGGGGTATTATTGACTGCTGCAGACTGTACAGGTGAGGTATTACAGTTCACGGTGTCCGGCCATGGACATGTGACCTGTGCCTGCCAGGGTTCACACGGGCACTACCAGATAGACGTGCAGACTGGGTACTGTTTGATGTCACTAGTCCACTGGAACAGTGCCCCTGTTGGGACCATCCCAGGCCATGTGTACATGGCCTGCTGTGTCGTGTTGTGGACAGCACAGCACCAGATGTACTGCTGCTGCTACTGCCACTATGGGAGCGGGAATGTGAGGTAGCTCGTACACGTAGACCTGACACAGGTGATGTAGCTGGTCTACGTCCACGTGCCCAAAGCCTCACTCCTACTCAATGTTCCAACACAGACAGCGCACAGTCGTGGATTTTCATGCCACAGTCAAGGACTCCAACCATGTCACCCAACCATCTATCCAAAGCATCAGCAATCTGCTGTTCAGCATTTACCATTGCCTGGATGCTGTTGTTTAAGGAATGGACAGCAGTCCTCTGTAGCCTCTGATCTTCTCTTTTGCGCCATTCAGCACATGCCTGTGCCTCCATTACAGCCTGAAACATGCATCTGGTGACACCAGCTGCTGTGCTCTGTCGTGCAGGAGTATGTTGGCCAGAGGTCCTCTTACGAGCAGCACTGGCCACGTGCCTGTGTGGGGCACCACCAGTAGTTTGGCAAACACCATGGTGTGCAGGCACACCTTCCATAGCCCCCACACTTTCCTGTTCCAAGCTACCACGCACCAACTGTCCTTACTCTATGGCCACTGGTGATGGGGTATGTGCAGGTATGGGATCTGTGTGCGGTGATGAGGTGGATATAGATGGAATAGCAACCAATGGCACAGTTGCAGTCCCTGACAATACTGCCTGTGACCCAATCATACGTCCATCATCACTGCTAGAGTCTGTGGGGACACTAACATCTGATGTACCACAGGAGGGCAATGCACCTACATCACCTGTGAGGGCAGACAAGAACTGTACATTACAATCTATACAATAGACACACACACACACACACACACACACACACACACACACACACACACACACACACACACACACACACGTACACACGGAGCTAGTATGGCATTTATGTCCATCACCAGCAACGTGAATGTATCTGCGGCCTGATGTGGATACTGTACAGGTAACTGCTGTCATGTTGCAACACCCTGAAGATGTTCAACACATCCTATGTGGTGGATTGATGTTACGCCTACACAAGATGTGCACAGGCCTGTAAGATGTCCAGCGTTCCACATCTACATTATGACCTTTATACAAAGGCCATGGCCAAACCATGTGTAGCCATTGTACGGCAGGGTGTACACACAAGCACAACACTTCTACTGTGTATGTTGCTCCATGTCTCTGGCCATCCTCCATGGCTATGTGTCTACATATGTTGTCCAAATTATAGTGATGGGCATCTATTTCACATGACTGTGTTGTCCCATATGACATATATGCTCCACTGACAACAGGGTTATGCAGATAAAGGGTGGTATGTGGGATATGTTTTCAGGTTAGGTAGGCAGTGTAGCAGCCAGGCCAACAGATGTCATGTACATGTCAAGATAGCACATCATATTGTGTGACATTCATAGCAAGGCTATGATCCACACCGGTGAAACCTGTGTGCTGCCCATACTCCAGCCCACTGTGTAGTACTGTTTGTATTCACCACATGTGTAGATCAGATCTGTTGTACGTTCCTAAAGTGAACAGCACCTCCACTATTGTATGCACAGCTGTCAACACATCTGGCAATAAAGTTTGTGAGGATTCATGTCGGTGAGATGATTCACATAGTTTGCAAGTGTGGCACATGGATAGTCATTGTGATGCATTGCAAGTCCGACCTGTATATTGTGACAGGATCATACATGTTGGGAATGGCCACATGGCAGATAGATTTGTGCATTATGGTTCCTGATAAATAATAATACTCTCACCTGCAACAGGCTGCTGTCACCGTGGAATGCCAGATGTACCTAAATAGGAGTAACACAGCAGTATGAGCATAATCCACCCCTGTATAAAGGCTACAGGGAGCAATGTGCATAACACATACACCATTACATTGGACTATACTATAGTGTATGCAGATGTGTGCATACACAGAGTAGCATACTATAGTATGTGGCATGTGTGTATACATGCCTTGCATATGATGTTACATTACATATTGTACAGTGACACATGCAGCTATATGGAATATGGTTGTTATAGGTGCAGTACTGACTTACCAGGCAACTTCAGGCTCAGTGGTTGATAGACACCCACCTCCACAATATCAGCTAAGGCTTGTGGATGTGGTTCTGCAGGTGTCTCCAGGTTGGCCAGTAGCTCCTCAGTACATGTGAGTGGGGGCTGGGTTGGTGGTCCACCACCTCTTGCACCTTGTTCCCTAGCAATTGCATTCGCACACTGTTTCGCCCATCTAATGAGGTCTGTACAGTGTCTGCGCACCTGCTGGTATGTGCAGCTGTGGCCACCCATATCATTAGCCCTCCTGCAAAGTTCCATCAACAGGGCATCCCGCTGCTGTGCATCCTGTGGCATATGGCTGAACAGGATGTCGTGATTATCGAGTAGGTATGGGATGATGGCCTCATCCTCCAAGCATGTAAAAGGGGGAAGCCTTGCATGCGGCATACCTGGAAGACATAATGATGGAGTCAGGTCACAGTACTTCAGAGACATACAGAGCTACAGCTGAGCATACATGTGTATCGCATTACTTCAGTTTAAATAGTTGTATTTGCAAACCTACATAACACTGACATGTTTGCATCGCACACATGTGACACTCAATGTTGAGTGGATATTATCACCATATATGTGTGTGTGTATGTGTGTGTGTCACCTGATTACATTGCTCATACTCCATTTGGTTGCTGTCTTGATATGGGCATGTCTGTTTGCCTGTACTGGAGTTTCTACCTATCAGCACATGGCTGGGTGTGTCTACATTAATGCAGTTGACCTTGATGCAGTGTATATGTCACATATAAGGACTTACACTGCCTTAACAGACATGACCTGTGACCCTGCAGACATGCTCATATAAAAGTTTACATGTATGTGTTCTGCCATATTCATCTACACATCACTGTACAGTGATTCAACATCCTGCCATGTATCACCTATGGTGCACATGTGATACACATGGGACACTGTCTAGCAAGATGGTATTTGCAGGGATGGATATCAACTATGGCATGTACAGTAAAAGTCAACTAGTGGGCTATATGCCATGGGCCATGTATGCATCTAGGATGAAAGGTTACCTGGCAGTAGCTGACAGATGGGTCTGTGGGGCCAGGTGGAGCAGTGCCACATTACTGATCCACAGGGATAATGATACATATACCATGCGTTTCCATGCGGTCATCACACCATGTCTGAGAGGGGAGCAATGTGCAGCTTTGATGGACAGGAATGCATAGTATGGCAGGACTATGTCAAGTGTATGGGACAAGGGTCTGTGCAGCATGTGGTAGGTGGATGTCCATGAAGTATGTGTTCGAGATCAGGATGAGTACGTGTAGCATGTCCGACATCACTGGGTTGACATGGATTTTATTCAGGGTATGCATCATGCTACATAGTGGAGATGGGGAATGGGAAAGCTGGTGTAGGCCATCTGCACATGGCCAATACCCCTTAAAGGAAATATGTGATCTGATATGGGTCACTTGAGTGGTATTTATGGCTGGACTATGATCTCTATATTCATGAATGGCACCCTATTATTATTAGGGTTGCCACATATGACTCTCTGACAGGTGTGGTGATGTAGCTGTCACGGGAAATACAACTACCTAGCTGCATCCCTTACACACAAGTGTCCATTATGATGACTGATGCCTAGGTGGTAGTTCATGGGTACAGGGTTATTAACATAGGGGTGACAGTGCAAGTCAGCTATTGATCTTAGGTCATAGTCATTCGCATACTTCAATAGGCAGATGCCTTCTGTTTGTCTGTGAGGTATGGACTACAATGATGGGGATAGAATTCACTAACCCTGACATACTGTAGCTGCCACTCATGTGATGATCATGTATTATTCAGACACCTTCTGTAGTGTTGTTTCTGCCAGCAGTCCTGTTGCTAAACACTCCTGTGACATAGGAATGTACTTCTAGTATAGCGAGTGTAGGTGGTACACAGTATGGGTGATGATGTCCTATGACCTGGCAAGGTTATGATATGAAGTGTGACATCAACCATACTGTTATCTACAGCTGTACTGCTGACATCACTTAAGTGATCAAGGTTAATGGCCTTCCAGACCAGACTCAGCAGGGTAGTAGTGCAGTACTTCCCATTATCAGTGGTGTCTCCCCCTTTGTTGGGTTGCGATACCTGTTGGTGTGCACCATTCAGTGTGTACACAACCTGACATGGAGCTATGTTTTACATGATGTGTTCATGGAGAGCATCTTGTTTTGCCATATGTGTATGATAAAACCTGTGATGTGGGCAGTTCCCATGCAGACTGAGTGCAGCTTGTACCTGCATAGTTGTGGGTACAGGGGCCCTGTGGTGTACATGGATATATGTTTGTGTACCTGTTGGGGGGAAGGGGCTGTGTTTTTATATTATCCAAGACCCTATCTGGATTGCTTATTCATGCTAAGCACTTGTTCAGGACTTGTAAACAGTACGTAAGCTAATGATTACTATAGCACTCAATCTTCCACATCACCTACAGGTAAGGGTGAACAGGTTTTGTACATACTTTTCTCACTTGCGTAGAGTAATGTAGCTGCTGTACTCACTTTCCTCACTTATCTAGGTGAATGTAGTTCTATATTCAGGCATGTCCAAGAGTCAACTGCCAGTGTTCTCACCTGTCTATCTGATGAATCTGGACATCTTGAGGCAATGTACACATTGCCTCATGTACACAGACAAGCGTCTCCGCCTAACACCCAACACTACAACCTGTGAGAGATGCACTCATCTAGCCAAACTGGAGGTAAAGGTCTCTCCAACCAAGCCTGACCCTGACTGTCATGTGGAGAAGGTACACAATCGCACAACACCACACTCATCACATAAGCCTCACTGTATCTACCCCACCATTAACTGGGAATACTACTCGTGTACCAACACATTAGCTCAATGGTTTATGGAATTCATAAACACCAATGCCCTGACTCAACATATCCACACACCCACCAGGGGCAACAATATCTTAGTCCTAGTTATTACCAACATGAGTGACTGGTGCTCCACACGTGAAGACAAATCCTTGTTGCTCCGATCAGACCATGTGCTGAACACCGTTGATATCCACATCCCGCAACTACCCCCCATTAAGCGAACCACAGTATAATATGTCTACAAGGCCAACTACATGCTTCTTAAGGCATACGTGGTGGACGTCATGACACCCATGCAGATGGACAGTACTGTTACAACTGCTGAATCATACACAAATGCACTCTATAAGCACTTACAGGAGTGCATGGCTTGTGCTCTCCTAAACAGAACCAGAACGCTATACTCATAATTATCTAAACCAATCTGGTGGTCCCCTGCCATAAACGTATTGTACTACAGGAGGAAGACACTGTTGCAAATGAGAGTACAATACCATGTGTGGAGGAGATCCCTGGCCAGCCTCAGTAAGAAGGTGAGATCCCTTATACGATCCTCCAAAGCTAGCTACGAAAACTATAACGCAACTAATACCAACAACCACAGAGCCTCGATGTCAACAACCAGATCTGCTCTAAGTTGCAGCACAAAGGTACGAACATTACAGAAACAATTGATACTGGCAACATCCTGGCAGATCCCTCTCAAAGCTGCACACTCTGAAGGCAATATCACAGTATCCATGGGACAGGACAACATTCCAGGCTGCGTTTTACACGAATTTCAGATCGTACTGTCTCCTCACCTATGCACCATGTTCAGTAATAGCCTCACATTGGGCATAGTGCCACCTGAATGGTGCACAGCAACAGTTATCCCAATCCACAAAGGTGGTGCCACAACGGACAACAGGACCTATTTCCCTATAGGCCTGACTAGCCTGGTCTGCAAGGCTATGGTGCACATCATGGATCACTGTCACAGAGACATTGGGTCCCTCCCAACCTTTGACCCCTCCCTGTTTGGCATTGGTAAGGCCTAACCATGCCTCCTAAACTTGGTGGGCTTCTTAGAGACAGTTACCAAGGTATTAGATGAGGGTAAAGAGGTCCACACAGCCTACCTAGATGTCTCATAGGCTTTCAACACCATTCCTCCTTATGGTATTATCAACATACCCATCCGCCTCAACATTAGCCCCTACGTCATGTGATGGTTTGCAAAGTGGCTCACGGACAGAACACACACAGTAAGAGTTGCATACCCTATGTCCAACTGTATACTAGTTACAAACTGCCGTCCCCCAGGGCTCAGTCCTAGGACCCCTCATGTTCGATATATACTTCTCTGATGTACAGACAAGCACAGGAGGGCTTTGGCTGAAAAGGTTTGCAGATGACTGCAAACTAGGGGACATAATTGTTTCCCCAGATGTTACAGACACCCTCTGGAAGGGTTGCACTGAGATGGATACCTGGTGTTAATATCATGGTGTCAAGCTGAATGCCTAAAAGTACATAGACATCCCCTTTGGATATAACTAATTACCCATGGACTACCACATAGGTGCTAGTCCCCTACATACAAAAAAGGTAATACGGGATCCGGAAACACCAGTAGATAGCAATCTCTCCTTCAATACCCATAATGACAAGGCAGTTAGAATATCCTTCTACATGGCCCCCCTAATCTCTAATGGGTTCACATCCAGATCAGAGGGGCCACTGTGACTCTACACATGTCATATCAGACCCATTAAAGGATACAACACCCCATTTGGGATATACCTTACAAGACAACTGCAACAGCATGGAAGACCACACCAGTACCACACCAAGAGGATTAATGACCTCACACATATAACCTATGCAGCCCAACCTACGAAACTCCAGCTGTACTCAGTTGCATACCGCATACTCACAGGTGATCTCTGCTTGACATACAAGGCTCATGTCCAACCCTGTACTGCTGGATATGCTCCACCTAATCAGAAGCCCCTGAGAGCCACATGCTCTAGGGATATACACCTAACAACAACGATGAGTACGACTTGATGAACAGATAGATTCCTGACCCAGACACTCCCTATGCTTTGAAATGTGATTCCAATGTAAATCAGGCAGGGCCCATCACAAGCACTCTTCAAGGGAAACCTTGACGTGTGGATGGGAGACATACATGTACCCGGGGATCACTGCAGTGGCTCTGCTGGTCAGAAGCACACGGAACTATTGGCTCTACCGTTCAGTTGCACAGGAACCAACCTATGGGGTGACAAAAGACAACACACGCTAGCTAGGCTTACAGATACCCTTGGTAAGACAGCCTAGTACCTACCTTTGCACATATTACGTCTTATGTGCATGGATAGTTAAATAGCTCTTCCATTTTACTTTGCTATCATGCTGATAAACTGTCAGCTCACTAAAAGGCATATGTATCCTGTTATTGTGAATTGTAAATGCAGATTGACATAACTAATGTTTGCTTACCATTTCAGTAATGCTATGTAGCTTGTAATACATATCTGCCTACCATACTGTACATTACACAGTTATTGGCACAATATCCCACAATGCAAAACATACTTGCACAGTGGCCCAACCTTCCACATGTTATTCTCTGTATTACACCCATACATATGGCTACAGTTACAATATATTAACATATACTATCCCCTGTTATAGCACATACTTGTTGGACCAACCCTGCCACTGACGTTGGCTGGTGAGGAATATTTCTGTTCAAAGCTCTTATATAGCATCCCTTGTGGTGTATGCTGTATTTGCCTTGTGACCTACAGCAGTACACACAAAGACTACACGTGTGACTATGCTCAACAATGCGTCACTACAAGATAACTGTTTCCACTATATGGATTGCGTGCACTTTAAATACTACAGAATAGTACTACATACGCAGACATACTGACTGTTCTACATACCTTATTAGTAACCCGATGTATCATTAACAGTTGATTCAATCCTTTTTGGTTTGTGTTTCAATGTTATTTGTAATGTTCTGCTGGTATATATGGATGGTTTGAATGTGTGATGACACATCCTTTTCTAGTTACATATTGGTAACATGTGGTATCCTGTCCACCAGTTGCTGTTCCAAAGTAGTTAATTGGATGCACATCAGCTGTGCAGCTACTCCATTAGCTGATAACATGGCAACAGTGGTGTATAAGTGAGTACTCCTTTTAGGCATTGTCCATTTACCTTACTTTCAAGGGAGACAGCCTAGATGTGTTATTGCGATATATTTCAACAGCTATATGGAGACACACAGAGATATATTAGCTTCATGATTCCCGTGGACTGTGTGTAATGGCTAGACGATTTAGTTCTGCATGTGAGTACAGCTGTTATATTTCAGAACAGTGCTACTTATGCAGGGTTTGTTTGTACCTGATACTTCTTCAGATTTTTAAGTCTGGCAAGGATGTGTGGCCAGCTCAAGGCCGTATGGCTATGCATGAACTGTTATGTGGTGTACAGTGTGCTCACTAGACATCCTTGATTTGGTGTACAAGCGTGGCATACTGTGCTGTTACTCACTAATTGCTAACACATCCCAGTGTACGCACAACCCTCTGAAACGTGATTAGTGCAAACAAACCCTATAACATCAGCAGCTGTTCCATTGTATAACAACCACTATTTCACTTAGGGCCATGTTAGTGTGTCTCTGACAAGGTATGTTAAGGCTTCTGCAGATGTCGTACAGTGTGTGAATGATTTGTAATGTTATTACAGTTTGTATTGTATTATGTTTGGGTGTAGGGGTGATGCTGGTGGGTGTGCTTAGCATATGCAGGTGTGTAGGAACTGCTTTTATACATAATCGCTATGTGCGTGAGGGTTCCTTCCCTATTTGAACACCTATCCTTTTGTGGACTAATACAATGGTATTTTCAGGCTGATTCATTAAGGCACTGTTATGTGGTTCCTGTATAGCATGCAGGTGATGTCAGTCCTTGAATCCCTTCGGTAATACATCTGAATGTAATAACATGTTGCTACATGATAGCTGTGTGTTTCTGTCATAGGTATTTGCAGTCATCGTAGTTGTGTTGGTGACTGACCCTCGTTGGCTAGGGTTTCCACCTTTTCATATGTCCATAGTGGGTCCTTTTTGGGACACACATCTGATTTTACAGGCTGACACAAACCCATGGTCAGTACAAGGGACAGAACTTTCCTTTCTTGCCTAATTATAAGCTTATTCTTGTAGCAGTTTAGTAGCTTATCCTGTTTCCTGTACCATGTAAGTACTTTTGATACAGAAATAACTATTGTATGCAACTATTACAGTACAAATGTGACATAATTAAGTCCTACAATCCCAGGACATTTGCCACATTTGATTTATTTGGTCAGGACACAACCGCCCAAAGAGGGAGTGTCCCTCGCAAAGTGGAACAGGTTGTAACACTATCATTGGCTCATGTCCATAGCACATATTTGTAATGGTGTATAGGCATATACTCTCCATATCCTTTGTTCATAAAGGTTGGTAGTGGCGGAATGTGTGATTGATATGGTCTATTTTATACACATATGTGAACACTTCAACTGCTGTATACAGGAGACCTACGGAATTCCGAAACCACAGTTCCAACTAACACAGTCCCGGGAACAGACTCCCATACCCCACATTACCGACATCAACTGTAAATCGCGAAGGTAACACGAACATAGAACACACACATGCACACACAGACACACTGCTACCCAACACATCCAAACAAACCATCCTACACTATGTATGAGCAGGTGACCAAGCCCCTCTACACACCCCATGTAGGTGTCTGCACCCCACATACCATCCACTACTTTAATATTCTACATCCTAGGTTGCACAAACAGACGCACAAAGCTAACCCATAACCAAACATTACAGTCTCCCAACAACACACACCACACACAGAACACACTCTTACACACACTACAGCCCTAAGCAACACACGTACACACAGTAACCTACCCAAACCGCAACACCAGAAGCACTGACTAACTATCCATTAACATCGTGAGATTACACCTCGCACATCTGGTGTTTCGGTACTATGTTCTTTCGGACCTTAAGCTTCGGGATTACATGTGTCGGTATGTAAAGCAGTCAGTATGTGGTAGGTATCCCATTTATATGTACCTCCATGGTTATGTAGATGTTGTTAACCTATCTATATATCTACATATGTATGTATATCCCCATATATCGACATATCTCTCTCTCTCTCTCTCTCTCTCTCTCTCTCTCTCTCTCTATCTATATATATATATATATATATATATATATATATATATATATATATATATATAATATGATGATGTGTGTGTGTGTGTGTAAATATATATATATATATATATATATATATATATATATATATATATATATATATATATGTGTGTGTGTGTGTATAAAACATATACCTTTCATTATGTACATGCTGGTTTGTCCTATTGCAGCACATTCCTACGTTTTGTGTTTTATTCTGTCAGTATATACGACTGATATCGGTACATCTCAGGTAGCTTAGTGGTATGTTATTGTGATGAATGTATACATGGTTGCATGTTCTAATCCTGGCAGTGATATCGTACCTTTCAGAGCAGGCACTGGTAGTGCAAGAGTGATGAACACTCATTTCAATGGTTGTGTGTTCCACATGTTTATTATTCTGTGGAGAACTACCTATATATGCAAGCTGTATTTAAGGTACACTATGTAACATGTACACATCTGTGAAGATTCCTGTCAGTGATAATCCCCTTTATTTGGAAACACATCCCTGATTACATTATACAAAACCCTCACTAACACTCCGGGAAATCCTTGCAGAGTGGGTGGTGAACAGTAGCTACACCCCTGGGATCAAACAAGTGGCTCTTCTCCACAGAAGGACAGTTAGTTTATCAATGGGGTGGCGACAGCAGGCACGTTTTGCCTATGCTTATGAGTGGCCTCGTCGGTTGGGCATGTACCTACCTAGGTATCTATGAACCTGTACATACTGTATGAACACATGCTGATAGCTTAATATACTGTTCAGGTATTGACGTACCTTGTGTCAATGGTGGTTGTGTGTACAATAGTTGAGGGCTACCTATGTAGCATGCACACAGCTGACCACCTATACATGAGAATTTTCAGGTGGTCGTGTGTGTGTGCCGTCCATGTTTGCTGTGTGTGCAGATGGAGAAGGGTGACAGTTCATGAGCGCCTACACTGTCAGTGTGTGTGCTATACGTTCCCTCTTTGCCAAGGCATGGGCATACTGGGCACGCCTCTGTCTGCCTACTGGGGCTAGCACAGGGTTTTCATGGTCTGAGCCCCCCTGTGCCTGTGGGTCCCTTGGCAATGGAGGTGGGCTGTGAGGGCCTTCACCATTCTGTCCCTGCTGCAGCTGTTTCCATAGAATCATATTGTGTAGCATGGCACATACTATGAAGATGTGGGCACACGTTCCTGGAGAGTACTGCAAGGCTCCACCAGATATGTCCAAGCAATGGAACCGTGATTTCAGCATCCCAAACACATGCTCTATGATGATTCTGGTTTCTGCGTGTGCCTCATTATGGCGTTCTTGCGTCACTATGTGTGCATTTCTGATGGGTGTCATCATCACCGGTTCCAGTGCATAGCCAGCATCCACCACCAGGTGGCCATATGGGATGTCCCCCTGGCAAATACCTGATACAGCTGTGAGGCATGCCAGATGTGGGAGTCGTGATAGCTTCCAGGACTGCCAGCACACACATCCATGATAATGCCCTGGGCATTGCACATGACCTGGCAGTTGATGGAGAGGAATCCCTTGAGGTTTATGTAGTGCCTACCGTGCTCACCAGGTGGTGACTTGATGTGTATGTGTGTGCAATCTATTGCACCCAGTACCTCCGGGTAGTCCGCAACATGGTGGAAGAGACGCATATTGCTGGCCAACTCCTCCTGCATTTGGGGGAACTGTATGTGCTCACATTGGCATGTGGTAACATGGCATCCAGGAACTGGTGGAGTACCCTGGATCCTGATTCCTGTGAGATCCCCATGATATCCCCAGTTGGCCTTTGGAAGGTACCTGTGACTAGTATTCTCAAGCTTACATATACCTTCATGTCCACTGGGATGGATTCCCCTCTGGCACTTCTGGCTCTGAGGCGTGGCTGGCACAGCTCAACAAGTTGCTGTATGATGCCCCCGTCCACCCTGTAATGCTCTACTATCTCCAGATCATGTAGCCCCTTGTAGGTTACCCTGGGTCTGAACACTTGTCTCCTCCTCCGGTGTCTGAGACGGTTGTCAGTATCATCCTCCACACCACTGTCAGTCTCCAACACATGCTGGTGAATCAAAGCTATGGTAGCCCCTAACATATACATATTAAAAGTTCCTCGTCTGTATACACCAATGGTGCAGAGTGTCTGGGAGTACACAAGTGTGTGTGGGGGGCTTTCACACCTTATACTATTGTGCAATGGATGATGCTGGTGTAATTGGGTGTGTTTGTGCTATTCCAGCTGCAGTGTATCTTAATTATTGGTTTTACAGCAGGTGCTGCTATTGTGGGGCCTTTGGTGTTGACTTACCCTTGCCTGCCATGATTCATCTATTGCCCTTTACTTCTATTTTCCACCCGATTCACCTCCCATTGTCAGGCATGCATCCAGCTGCCACCTTTCTTGTTTTGTGCTTCCACAACCCAGGATTGTGTTGGGAAATGTGTTATGTAGCTGATCTACAGCGAGTTTGCTTTGTTCTGCTGTGACAGTTCTCTTTCCTTTGCTGTACGGCACCTCCCCTTTCCTGTTCTGCAGGTAGCTGCTAGCAGCCTTGTTAGCTTTTGTCTATGGCCCACTGTAAGTTTCTAGGTGATAATTACTCATTTGTACTCCCATTACCATGCTGCAGCATTTCCTTATTGTCTTCCCGTATCCTTCCTGTTTCAGCTGTGGTGCGCGCTGCACACATCCATTTACCGTGTTTCGTGCGCGTTTTCATCCACGTTCACATGAACTTTCGGTTACCTTGTGTGCTGTCAGCTAAGCAAAGCTATGGCTACTTCCACACCACTATCCTGCGACTTTGCTTAGCAACACCCAACATGGATTAGCAATGATCCAATGTGCTTACAGATACAGTGGCGCGCCCCTCTCTTGATGTCATGTTTACCTCCAGGCCACTCCTCGGTGTTGTAATGCTATGCCATGTGGTACATCCTTACGCCAGTGGGACATTTGCGATTCAGTATTACTTGACTTATTTGCATGGCATTGACTGCTAATTCCTAGTTACCGCAAGGAACACTGTCACAGACCCTTAGCAACCCTTGCGCCATGGTTGTGGTGTAGCATGCATGCCATTGACTATTATGGGGATATCATGAATTGCGTTACATTGCAGTTTTATGACATCTAAATATATTTTCATTATGATCCCGTTTGCACACCGATGCACTGCGGTTTTACTTTGCGTTGGAGTGGCCATTAAATTAAATGTTAGTTTTTATATGTTGTGCATGTTGTTTTATGCCATTGGCTATATATGTAGCCATTAGCATATATTAACATTATAACATGTAAGTTTGGTCCGCTTTAATGGCTCTGATTTTATGTTTGACAACATGTAAACCATTTTTTTTTTGGTTTACATTTCTACATGCTTACACTACACCTGCACAACTTCATGAATCGCTATATACCTTCATTTGCATGCTACACTGCTGCACATGGGGTAATTAGCATACATGCACCGGGAGCTGTGGAGGTCTGGCATATGCTGGTAGTGCACGTGGAAACAGCTCTTACCTGAATCGCTCGATGGCCATATTTGGTGCTAGATCGCCGGTGCTACTCCGGTGCATGGTGCAAGCTTAATGAATCCCAGGGATTGTCACTGTTTTGTCCTTTGATAACTTACATGCTTCAGTGTTAGCTACAAATTCAGCCTCTTGAGCAGACACATTTCCATTTAATTCTCTCATTATAAGAGTTTTAGTCTGAATGCACACAGAAAAAGCTGCTAGTAATGTACCATTTTCCCTTTGGACACAGGATCCATCAACAAATAGAAATAATTTGGAGGTCGGTAATGGGACATCTTTTAAATCAGATCTAGGAGAAAGCACATAATTAACTAGTAAAACACAGTTATGTCATTCTCCATCATCTTCTGTAAGAATTAAAGAAGCAGGGTTAAGAAGTGGACATCCAATCATCTGCAAAGAAAGGATGTTAAGTAAACATAATTCATATTTAGACAATCACGTAACAGATAAATATTGAATTATAGTTTTCAGTAACATTGCTTCTACAGAATGTGGAACTGCCACAAAAGCCATGTGCCCGATAGTAAGGGCTGGCACCATTTCCACTAAGAGCACCACCGTAAGGCAGTGGGTGAGGGCTGCTGCTACAAGATCAAACTTTGCACGAAAATAAAAATTATGGTCTAAAACCATAATTTCTTTATTGTGCTAATAATCCCAATGCAATATAATTTCTCTTACAACAAAACAGGAAAACATGTTTGAATAATCTCATAATCGAAGAGCAGAAGGATTTGACAGTAAAGGTTTTAGTTGTGCAAAAGTTTGTTTATGATGTTCCTGCCAGGGCATGGGTTCAGGAGTGCCTTTCCTTAATAATTCTAACTATGATTTCAATACTTCTGTATAATTAAAATCCTTTTGTCGACAGTAACCTGTCAGTCCCATTAAAGCCCATAACTGTTTTAATGATGGATGTGCTGCAGCTTGAACAGCACTAATATGGGAAGGTAGAATTTGTCTAGAACCTTCTTGAACAAGATATCATAAATACTGAACTTGTGGTTTCTGTAACTGTGAGTAACCTTGAATCCTAATTCCGCTAATTTGATTAAAAGAAAAACAGTCCCCCGGATTCACTAATCCTGCATGTAAGACTTAATAAGTCTTACTCGGAGGCTGCAGTTGAACGGTATGATGTCAGCATGCCATGAATATGCATGAGGGCACGCTGACTCAACCGTAAGTCTTACACGGACCATGTAAGAAAGCAGGGGGCATGTCCGACTGCCGAGCAGTCTAAATGTCCATGCTCCTGCAAGTGTTTTAAAACTAAACAAAGCACACACACAAGAGCGAGCCCCCGCACCCAACACCACACTCCCTGATATTGTAAACCCCTATCACAGTTCTAAAACGCAAAACATTAAATATATTTTTTTAAATCCCCAAAATAGCTGCCCGTATTTGCACTTGTGTGCGTGGGTGTGCCCATTATTTGGCTAGTGTTAGCAATTCTGACATGGAAGAGCATAAGAAAGAATGTTAATACAAATCACACCAAATAGCAATAGTGTAATGGTAGAGTGTTCGCACAAAGAAGAGGCATTCACAGTTTGAGTCCCACCACTCTCCTTCGTATTTATTTTTTAAATCAGTATATGAAATAATACCTGACAAATATGTTTAAACATTACTAAAAAGCAGTGAAATGGCCAATGTATCAGTGAACAAAATAAATATTTTAAATAATCCTGATATAAAATTGCCTGCAGTTGAGCAGCGTTTCACCCAGTGCAATAGAGTTGCCCATAGTTTAATAGCGCTTTACCTAGTGCAATAGAGGTGCTCACAGTTTAATAGCGCTTTACCTAGCGCAATAGAGTTGCCCATTGTTTCATAGCGCTTTACCCAGCGCAATAGAGTTGCCCATAGTTCAATGGCGCTTTGCCCAGCGCAATGTGTTTGTGCGGACGTGCGCGCTGCGCCAACTAGGGCACCGTAGGGCGCCGAGGAGCAACATAGAGCAAAGTGCCTTAAATGCAGCCACACCCCTAACCTGTCTGGATAGTATGAAAATAAAATGAATAACAAGGTTCAAACCCAGGACTCTGTGCATCAGAAGCAAAGTACAGAGTCACTAAGCCATGACAATAAAGGGAAAATAGCCACTATTAACATTCATATATTTACGAATGGTAGTTTAACCATTACTAAGCAGGTCTGCAGTCAGCCGAGAATTTTACAAAATGGCCAATCACAAAAAAGTTCAGGAAATGCGGCATATTTAAGCCCCACAGGCGGGAATACACACCATAGCTGATTGTAACTCACATCTGCAGTTAGAATGTCTGGTGTCGGACAGGGAACACGGTTTCGAGCGCAACATTGGGGCATTGAGGAGTCCAAATACATGGTTTGGCTCCTTGTTCACCGTCACAAGTAAAGACTCCTGCAGGGCCAGTTCCAAGGGATGAAGTACAAGGCAGAGGCTTGGAACCGGTTAGCTCATGACCTCACCAGTGCCACAGGCATTCCTTGGACTGGTGAGCAGGTCCATCACCACCATGCAGACCTGAAGAGACGAAAGCAGGACCGCCTGAACCAATGGATACAGGAGGCCCGTGGAATGCGGGATGCCCCACAACTGTGTATGTAGCCATGGAATGCAGTATGTAAGAACTGATAATGGAGTATGTATAATGGATAAGTATGTCTCAATATCCCTTCATTTACTTTACAGCTGCAGGTGACTGTGCTATGAATCAGCAAGCCTATGCTGATAGGCTGCTAAGGCTGCACCACCAGGCAGGTTAGTGATTATTCTGCATGTATTGTTATATAAAATATGGGAGAGAGCATGAAAGAATGTGTTGTAATCCAATAATACAGCCATAAAATTGCCTGAATAAGTTCTCTGCATGTACTGTCAGATAAAAATGTCAGAGAGGCAGACAAATAGTGCAGAAACCCATTAAGAAAGGTAACATATGTCTGGAATAATATCTCTGCAGGCACTGTCATATAAAATAAGTGAGTGAGCCTGAAAAAAGATTGTTCTTACCTATTAATAAAGGTATAATATGTCTTGAACATGTCTGCCATATACACCGTTAAAACAAATAAAGGAGTGAGCCTGTGGAAAAGTGTGTAATGTCATTAATAAAGGTCTAAAACCCAGAGTGTGTCTGTGTCACAGAGTCTGAAATGTTGTTGTACCCTTGCAGTATACAAACAGTACTGTTTGAAAAGGTGCTGGCAACCCAGAGTTGTGCAGTCCAATATAAAGTAGGTGATGGAAGTACTAGTAGCTGTGAAACATATATACAGTCCACAACAGGCAGTTACTGGCTGACATGAATAGGTAAACCTGGCACACGTGTAGCATGTTATTTTGTTCCCCAGAAATGTGAGTGTGTGTCAAGAAATGCAGGGTTCTGTACAAATCGAAGTGAAAATGTCATGTGAAAACATCCCAGATATGTAGATAAAGAAATATAAATGCAATCAAGAAATATGTAGCAGTAACATCTGCATCCTGGACAGTTAGTATGTCAGATATAGGTCAGGCAAATATTGAGCTAGCCAAACCCAGTACACAACATAATGTATGGTGGCAAGTGTAATAATACAGGTAGGGGATATACACTTGCTGTCACTAGGAATGTAGTGTAGACTAAAAGGTCATTATAAGATGTTAACCGAGGTTTTTTATACACCCTACTGTATGTGCATAAACCATGCAATTCCACACCTCAATGGATATGTGTAATCTTAAATATTTGTTGGGACATATGTCCTGTTGCTCTATAAATATTTGCATTCACGTTGATGCATGTGCCCTGTATAAACACCACAATTATGGTGGCCTGTTGCTACCAAACATCCCTGCATGCTGTTGGAATAACCACTGTGGTTCAATATATGCATGTGTTATGCTTGCTGTTCAACTGTTGTACCCTTGGTGTGTTGGGTTAACGGGAATATTATTGCATGCTGTTACAACTAATCTGGAATGCTGTTTTGCTTATGTTGTAATTAAACACACCTAATCACAGAACGTATGGGAAGGCCGGTCCCAGCGGACCCACCTGTCCCTCCTCATCCAGCGAGTGCACCTGGCACCAGCAGGTCCGGTGACCAGCCCGGGCTCCCCTCCTCCATTGGTCCTGTGCCACCTTTGGGTGGAAGTGCTGCAGGGGATGGGGCTCATCCCCCAGTGCAAGCGTGGGCGGAGAAGGGCCACCTGTCACCCTTCAAAGGGTCCGGGCTGTGGTGTGTAGGGAGATCCAGCATTCAGTCGCTGATCTCCTACGCCAGCTTGAGGTGAGAGTGGTGCATCTCATGGGTGAGCCTGCCCGTCCTACGCAGCCCCCAGCACAGCCACCCTCGGGGTTGTGAAGGTTCAGTGGTGACTGCCCATGGGTCGGGATTTCAGTTCCACTGTTACCATCTGTGGGCTCATGGGCTTGCGATTTCCAAACATCTGACCCCATCAATTGTGTCACCCACCCCATGTGTCATACATCACCCCTGTATGCGTCTTGTCTGTCTTGTCTGTTTACCTTCCCAAACTACCTCCCCAGACATACCTACTTCCTCTACCTCACTTCCCACTCTCACCTGAAAAAAAAAAGGGGCAATCTGTACTCACAAAAAAATTACGCCCCATACATAGCTGTCCATTTCGCACACATGTCCATCGGACAAACATGTAAGCTGATAATTAGAATTGGCAGTACAACATACTTTGTTGTCCTCACCCCTCTCCCAGGGGTGAAAGGTTTCAAATTTCACTCCAAATTCATTGTATATGCACAGCTGTTGCTGTTAAAGAAATGGGCAGCTATGGACCTTCCCTACACCCGTCCTGCAAATCCCGAGCTTGTTTACCTACTGTGTGTCCCTCTTTGTGCCCCTTGTTTTCACCACTTTCCTATCTCCCCATTTTCTTTTCTTTAAAATAAATTAGTGCAGGGGTTAGCGGGAGTAAGCACTTTTAAGCAGTAGTTAGTGGGTTTGCACAAGTGTGCGCATGTGTGCGCTTTGCTAAGTGTCACGCAAACCCGCTTACAACTGCTTAAAAGTGCCTTAGTCACTGTGTATGACAGGACCCTTGCACTGCTCAGCAGCAAAATAAAATACCCCTGTCAGCCTCGAACCCCACACCTTGGACTCACCAGTCTGCATGAAGTACCACTAAGCCACAGCAGATATACAAGAATGTGGTGCTGTAAGAAATATATCATGCATTAAAATGAGTGAATGTAAAGGGAAAATAGGAAAGACATAGGAACACATTGCAATAACTACTGCTGTATGCCAGTTAATTCTCTAATTCGAAAAGAAAGTAGATGCTGCCATGTATCCAGTGTTAGCAATAGGAGGTGTGAGTAAACTTACACACTGAGAAGAGTGCACTGGAAGAAGCAACAGTCAGGTTTCAGTACAACATGCATATCACTGGCTACAACCCTAGCTTCCGATATGAGACATATACCAACCTTCTGACTGAGACAACAGTGTCCACAGCAAACAAGCATGGGCACCAGCTTGCACAACTTAAAGGGCTACGCCTACCTAACCTAGCATTTTATAGCAGTGTCATGCAATCACAGTGAGTACTGCAATTGCCACACAGCAGGCTGCATGCAATTACTAAATGGTGGGCACCAATTGATGCAGAGGCCATCACATGGACATGTGCAGATACTTAGAAAAGCAGCATGTACTTGCTGTCCACACATGCAATAATATCATTGCACCAACTGAGAGAGAGAGAGGGAGAGACAGACAGAGACAGACAGACGGAGACAAACAGGCTGTAAGAGACAGACACTGAAAAGAAAGACCAACACACAGAGGAAACCAAAACCAAAAAAAAAAAAACAAATCAACAGCTACAACAGACGGAGGTGAGGAATACAAAAGTAAGGTATGTAACAGCTATGTATTTGCTGGCATCTGAATGATGTGTCTGAAAGGTACTCTATATACTGTGAATCATCCATATGTGGCAGCAGTCCATATCTATATGTATATGCACATGTGCATAGGGCAAGGGTCATACTGCAACTGTTAGTGAAGGCTGGACATATATATGCTGTTGAAGGTTGCTACGTGCACATATGCATGTAGGTTGTACTATGTGGCATTGCAGACAGCAAGCAGTGCCGCTATATGTCATGTGGTGGTTAAACACTGTGAGATTGAGCTACAGGCAGTGAGGTCTGCTACAGCTATACGGCCTGAGGACAGCGAAATGCATATACATATATATATATATATATATATATATATATATATATATATATATATGGATATATTGATATATAGCTATAGATATATATACATATATATAGATATGGATATACATATAGATATTTATAGATATATATGGATATATATATATATATATATATATATATATATATATATATATGGATATGTATAGATATGTATAGATATGTATAGATATGCATAGATATGTATAGATATGTATATATGTATATATATATATATATATATATATATATATATATATATATAGAGAGAGAGAGAGAGAGAAAGAGAGAGACAGACAGACACGGGGTCATACGTACTGCAACAGGTGCCTGTTGACCAAGGCATGGACTGAACACCAGTGTTGGTACTGCAGTGCCATACCCCATTCCAAAACACTTTACCCAGTAACTACCACATAGGTGGTAGCCTGCCTAACACTGAAGGTGTCAGAAGGGAACATGGGACACAGGTGAACAGTAGCCTCCCCTTTGATAATCACAGTGCCACACTAGTCTTGTAATTTGTCTACGTGGTACGTGTTATCACAAAAGGTGTGTCATCTAGGAAAATATAGGTCAGTGTTCCCCTCTACTCATCACAATGCCCCATGTGGTATGTACCTCACATGACAACTACAGCAAGTGGAAATGCCACAGACATGCCTCACAAAGAGTAATACTGCCCTCAAACACATGCCCTATGCAGACTGACTCACAAAACCACAGCTAGAGTGCGTTGCATACCGCCCACCCAGAGGTTACCTCTGCCAGACATACAGAGGTATGTCGCACCCATAGCAGTCAGCCAACCACCATGTCAACACCTCACAATCCCTCTGGGCTACATGACCTAGGGCCCTAATCCTTGCCACCTCACTAAACAGCACATGCTGGAGGTACAGGTTCCTATCCACAAATATGCCATACTCTGGACTAAACTACCCAGCATTAACAAACAAGGCTCCTCATTAGCAGATGTCATACATACCCCCTGATGATTGTTTGGGAGATAGGTTATATGCCCTGGTAGTCACCTCTGTGTATCTGGTTGACAGGAGCAAGTGAAATCACATTACATGTGTGTCAAAGGCCAGGGTAGCATATGGCTTGGCTGCTCTAGGCCCTAGGGCCAATAGCGTATTACCTACCTATGACACAATGCACACAGACATGTACTCAGTGCAATTCCTGCTATGTGAGGTGGAATGAGTGTGACAGTGAATGTGTGCAAGGTCTGTAAAGGTGTGATAGCTTAGTGTGAAGTTGTTTCTGTCATGGTAGTTTGTGTCCTAGGTGTGAGGCCAGAGAAAGATGTGTCAGTTACTGGGATGCAGACATAGTAGGATGGCATATGTCGTGACATAGTTCCTTGTGTACGACTGTGGTGTCCCATTGTAGGCTGAAGCAATACATGTATGCTCAGTAAGTGGTACTGCTGGTGAATCCAGCTCACATATGAACTGTTGTACTACTTGAAGCTGTAGGCCTAAACAGCACAGTATGGTGTATGTTCACATTCCCTGGTAACATTGTCTTGTGTGTTTCCTGTAGTCTGCACATATTACATACCTCAGGCATAGGTATCTGTAAGTATGGGCACACAGTACTGTAAGGTACACAGGTAATGCTCATCTGTGTCAGCATACATTTGTGTGGTGTATGTATGTCTGATGTGTGTGTGTAATGATGCCTGTACCATGGTACCAGGGTATATGTGTGTACCTAGCAACATGTATACTCTGTTATAGCAATATGCCAGCTATATTAACAACCGTGCATATATGTTAGGTAGGGCTATGGCATCAATGGCTAGGGTGGTTTACTGGTAATACTGTAAATGTACTTTACATTCATTGCATTGGATGACATAGTTCTTCATGCATTAGCTTGATATATACCCCCGTGGCAAGGTTGTGCATTGTATCCCAAACAGTGTGCCGAGTACTGGTGTATACTGTTTTTTTATATGGAGTGTGGCAGGCACTGTCAACCAGTTGTGGGCTGAGCACTGGTATGTGGTATTGAACGTGTGTATCCTCTGACAGACAAACAGATGCTATATATGGCAGTTAAGTGATATCTGTACTTAATAATGTTAAGTGTGCCACATGACTTGCTCACACATATCATTTAATTGTCTTCCAGGGTTATGGCTCATCAACGCAATCCATCAGATACAGCTGCAGAGGACCAGGAAATACACAACAGCCTGGTGCAGCACTATACACTGCTGTTTTCCAGGGCCAGCCAGCACCAGCATGAGCGTACTGCACTGTGGCAAGATCTTGTTCATCGGGTAAATGACATAGACATGCATAACTGGACAAATGAGCAGGTACACCATCACTGCAGTGATTTAATTAGACATGTCCGGTGGCATGCATCTGATATCCATAGACAACAGCTTGCCACAGGTGGTGGGGTGGCCATACACCCCCCCCTCACCAGAGTGGGGGAGCTGCTCCTAAGCATGGTGGCTCCTGGCCTACAGCAGCAACAGCATCACACGTGTCATCATGGAGGCCGGAGCCACCCAGCATGATGACATGGAGCGTGCAGGTAATATGCCCTAGCTGTAGACTACTGTTACCTGTATTGTTAGAATTTGCATATGTGAGATGTGTACTGTGTGTTCAGCAGTTGTGCTGCCTATTGTGTGCAATACTGATAGTTGGAATAGTATCTGTACACCTGTGACTGTTGACTGTTGTTCTACTGTAGTTTAGCACACTCACAGTAGCAATGCCACAGTTGTGGCCACTGACAAACTGTGTCATATTCTTGTAGATCCCTCTGGTGTGACAGCAGGGCAGATGATACATGCTGGTGAGTGTGTTAACACTTTAATATTGGTAATGACATCTGCATGTCATAGGTGAGGTGTAGGCCATGTACACGTAACACACCTATGCATAATGCATGCTGTGCATGTTTGCTGTGAGACATTAAACATCTCAGTAAAGTCAGTAGCTGCCTCAATCACATGCAATGCACAGAGCAGCAGACACATTTGTGGCAACACTGTACTGCACATTGGATATGCATAGTTACTACAGCTGTACACAACAGAACACGTTTATCATACGCAGTACACAAAAACATGCTACATTTGGCATTACCACACACCCGCTGTAAGGTCACACTTCAGTATCCCACATGTCATGCACACACACATGATGTACCTCAGGGGTAGAGGCCTATCATGGGGCTGTGCAACACTTTTCAACACATACAGTCATGTTAGGTAATGCTCCCTATTGGGCACCTCACACACCCATGTACAAAGTGGCTGTGTAATTGTGAACATAGCCACGGCACTGCAGTTCAGGTACAGCATGCTAGGCGGTGGTCTTGCATAAATTAGCAGCTGTGAGCGACCACAAGATGCATGATGATGATGGCACAGGGTACTACACCCCATCCAGTTACAGTGACCACAGTACTACTCGTAGCAGTCATTGCTGTGCACCTCAATGTTGTGTGTGTGCAAACATATGCACCTATACACAATATGCATAGCATGTTGTGTGTGTGTGCTTACATATGCCAGTATACACAATATGCACAGCAGTTGCCATCCGAACAAAGTGTCACATATATGTCCTGGAATGCTAGTGGGTGTATAGGTCACATGACACACATTGGGTATGTGTGGGGTTTAATGTTGCATTCATGTAGCATGCCATACCATGGTTGGCACTGACATATCTACAATATGTCCTACACTCACCATAACCACTGCACACTGGCCATGTCAAGCATTGGGATTCCTTCACGTCAACATGCACCACTCATCCCGTGTGTGTACATATCATGCATGTGCTACACCTCTGCCCATTATTATCTGCTATGGACACAGGCACTGTACTCAGACATGGAAATCTATGTGTCACACAGATAAGACATGCAGCCATTGCATGTATACATGTGAGTGATGGTGCACAGGGCATTGCAGAGCTGAATACTTGCACAGCTATGTTGTGTCCAGGTACACATTGTGTTCCAGGGTGTAGCCAATCACTGAACAACTACACAGTTGCATCAAAGCCATGTACACTGCCATGAAATAGGGGCATCTACACTTACACTGCATGGTCTTGTGCAACACATATTCTGCATGCTGACACGTGTGTGGTGACTGTTTGTCTTGTGATACTGACACCCACATTCACCCACTATAGAGTATGTGTTGGATTGCTGGTGTGTGTGTGTATGTGCTGTAGTGAGGAGTGTATATGTGTGCATGTGTGCATGTGTTCATCTGTGCATGTGTACATGTATGCATGTGTGCATGTGTTCATGTGTTCATGTGTGCATGTGTGCATGCATCATGTGCAGACTGTAAAGTGTGTTTCTTGTCTTCCTCTCACAGGTGTTGAGTTAGGGGTGGCCAAAAGCAGCAGGGAACCTGAAGCCACTGCCACGAATAGTGGTGATGATGAGACATGTATTCTGGCACAGTAAGGTTTGACAGGGTCTGTCACTGGTCTGCCAATCGACAGTACACAGCGTTCAACCCCATCTATGCGCACACTCATACTGTCAATACATCCCTCATCACCAATGGTCATAGGCGAGGGATAGAATACAGCTGGCAGCATTGAACAGGAGAGTGTGGTACCCATGGCACTTGCATCCCCTCACAGGAGTCATAGCCAGATTCCTGGAATGGTACCACATAGGCGGAGGTCCAGGGGTTCTCGGGGGAGCACCACTGGTCATATTGTCATGTACATGTCAAGATAGCACATCATATTGTGTGACATTCATAGCAAGGCTATGATCCACACCGGTGAAACCTGTGTGCTGCCCATACTCCAGCCCACTGTGTAGTACTGTTTGTATTCACCACATGTGTAGATCAGATCTGTTGTATGTTCCTAAAGTGAACAGCACCTCCACTATTGTATGCACAGCTGTCAACACATCTGGCAATAAAGTTTGTGAGGATTCATGTCGGTGAGATGATTCACATAGTTTGCAAGTGTGGCACATGGATAGTCATTGTGATGCATTGCAAGTCCGACCTGTATATTGTGACAGGATCATACATGTTGGGAATGGCCACATGGCAGATAGATTTGTGCATTATGGTTCCTGATAAATAATAATACTCTCACCTGCAACAGGCTGCTGTCACCGTGGAATGCCAGATGTACCTAAATAGGAGTAACACAGCAGTATGAGCATAATCCACCCCTGTATAAAGGCTACAGGGAGCAATGTGCATACCACATGCACCCTTACATTGGACTATACTATGGTGTATGCAGATGTGTGCATACACAGAGTAGCATACTATAGTATGTGGCATGTGTGTATACATGCCTTGCATATGATGTTACATTACATATTGTACAGTGACACATGCAGCTATATGGAATATGGTTGTTATAGGTGCAGTACTGACTTACCAGGCAACTTCAGGCTCAGTGGTTGATAGACACCCACCTCCACAATATCGGCTAAGGCTTGTGGATGTGGTTCTGCAGGTGTCTCCAGGTTGACCAATAGCTCCTCAGTACATGTGAGTGGGGGCTGGGTTGGTGGTCCACCACCTCTTGCACCTTGTTCCCTAGCAATTGCATTCGCACACTGTTTCGCGCATCTAATGAGGTCTGTACAGTGTCTGCGCACCTGCTGGTATGTGCAGTTGTGGCCACCCATATCATTACCCCTCCTGCGAAGTTCCATCAACAGGGCATCCCGCTGCTGTGCATCCTGTGGCATATGGCTGAACAGGATGTCATGATTATCGAGTAGGTATGGGATGATGGCCTCATCCTCCAAGCATGTAAAAGGGGGAAGCCTTGCATGCGGCATACCTGGAAGACATAATGATGGAGTCAGGTCACAGTACTTCAGAGACATACAGAGCTACAGCTGAACATACATGTGTATCGCATTACTTCAGTTTAAATAGTTGTATTTGCAAACCTACATAACACTGACATGTTTGTATCGCACACATGTGACACTCAATGTTGAGTGGATATTATCACCATATATGTGTGTGTGTGTGTGTGTGTGTCACCTGATTACATTGCTCATACTCCATTTGGTTGCTGTCTTGATATGGGCATGTCTGTTTGCCTGTACTGGAGTTTCTACCTATCAGCACATGGCTGGATGTGTCTACATTAATGCAGTTGACCTTGATGCAGTGTATATGTCACATATAAGGACTTACACTGCCTTAACAGACATGACCTGTGACCCTGCAGACATGCTCACATAAAAGTTTACATGTATGTGTTCTGCCATATTCATCTACACAGCACTGTACAGTGATTCAACATCCTGCCATGTATCACCTGTGGTGCACATGTGATACACATGGGACACTGTCTAGCCAGATGGTATTTGCAGGGATGGATATCAACTATGGCATGTACAGTCAAAGTCAACTAGTGGGCTATATGCCATGGGCCATGTATGCATCTAGGTTGAAAGGTTACCTGGCAGTAGCTGACAGATGGGTCTGTGGGGCCAGGTGGAGCAGTGCCACATTACTGATCCACAGGGATAATGATACATATACCATGCGTTTCCATGCGGTCATCACACCATGTCTGAGAGGGGAGCAATGTGCAGCTTTGATGGACAGGAATGCATAGTATGGCAGGACTATGTCAAGTGTATGGGACAAGGGTCTGTGCAGCATGTGGTAGGTGGATGTCCATGAAGTATGTGTTCGAGATCAGGATGAGTACGTGTAGCATGTCCGACATCACTGGGTTGACATGGATTTTATTCAGGGTATGCATCATGCTACATAGTGGAGATGGGGAATGGGAAAGCTGGTGTAGGCCATCTGCACATGGCCAATACCCCTTAAAGGAAATATGTGATCTGATATGGGTCACTTGAGTGGTCTTTATGGCTGGACTATGATCTCTATATTCATGAATGGCACCCTATTATTATTAGGGTTGCCACATATGACTCCCTGACAGGTGTGGTGATGTAGCTGTCATGGAAAATACAACTGCCTAGCTGCATCCCTTACACACAAGTGTCCATTATGATGACTGATGCCTAGGTGGTAGTTCATGGGTACAGGGTTATTAACATAGGGGTGACAATGCAAGTCTGCTATTGATCTTAGGTCATAGTCATTCGCATACTTCAATAGGCAGATGCCTTCTGTTTGTCTGTGAGGTATGGACTACAATGATGGGGATAGAATTCACTAACCCTGACATACTGTAGCTGCCACTCATGTGATGATCATGTATTATTCAGACACCTTCTGTAGTGTTGTTTCTGCCAGCAGTCCTGTTGCTAAACACTCCTGTGACATAGGAATGTACATCTAGTATAGCGAGTGTAGGTGGTACACAGTATGGGTGATGATGTCCTATGACCTGGCAAGGTTATGATATGAAGTGTGACATCAACCATACTGTCATCTACAGCTGTACTGCTAACATCACTTAAGTGATCAAGGTTAATGGCCTTCCAGACCAGACTCAGCAGGGTAGTAGTGCAGTACTTCCCATTATCAGTGGTGTCTCCCCCTTTGTTGGGTTGCGATACCTGTTGGTGTGCACCATTCAGTGTGTACACAACCTGACATGGAGCTATGTTTTACATGATGTGTACATGGAGAGCATCTTGTTTTGCCATATGTGTATGATAAAACCTGTGATGTGGGCAGTTCCCATGCAGACTGAGTGCAGCTTGTACCTGCATAGTTGTGGGTACAGGGGCCCTGTGGTGTACATGGATATATGTTTGTGTACCTGTTGGGGGGAAGGGGCTGTGTTTTTATATTATCCAAGACCCTATCTGGATTGCTTATTCATGCTAAGCACTTGTTCAGGACTTGTAAACAGTACGTAAGCTAATGATTACTATAGCACTCAATCTTCCACATCACCTACAGGTAAGGGTGAACCGATTTTGTACATACTTTTCTCACTTGCGTAGAGTAATGTAGCTGTTGTACTCACTTTCCTCACTTATCTAGGTGAATGTAGTTCTATATTCAGGCATGTCCAAGAGTCAAATGCCAGTGTTCTCACCTGTCTATCTGATGAATCTGGACATCTTGAGGCAATGTACACATTGCCTCATGTACACAGACAAGCGTCTCCGCCTAACACCCAACACTACAACCTGTGAGAGATGCACTCATCTAGCCAAACTGGAGGTAAAGGTCTCTCCAACCAAGCCTGACCCTGACTGTCATGTGGAGAAGGTACACAATCGCACAACACCACACTCATCACATAAGCCTCACTGTATCTACCCCACCATTAACTGGGAAAACTACTCATGTACCAACACATTAGCTCAATGGTTTCTGGAATTCATAAACACCAATGCCCTGACTCAACATATCCACACACCCACCAGGGGCAATAATATCTTAGTCCTAGTCATTACCAACATGAGTGACTGGTGCTCCACACGTGAAGACAAATCCTTGTTGCTCCGATCAGACCATGTGCTGAACACCGTTGATATCCACATCCCGCACCTAACCCCCATTAAGCGAACCACAGTATAATATGTCTACAAGGCCACCTACATGCTTCTTAAGGCATACGTGGTGGACGTCATGACACCCATGCAGATGGACAGTACTGTTACAACTGCTGAATCATACACAAATGCACTCTATAAGCACTTACAGGAGTGCATGGCTTGTGCTCTCCTAAACAGAACCAGAACGCTATACTCATAATTATCTAAACCAATCTGGTGGTCCCCTGCCATAAACGTATTGTACTACAGGAGGAAGACACTGTTGCAAATGAGAGTACAATACCATGTGTGGAGGAGATCCCTGGCCAGCCTCAGTAAGAAGGTGAGATCCCTTATACGATTCTCCAAAGCTAGCTACGAAAACTATAACGCAACTAATACCAACAACCACAGAGCCTCGATGTCAACAACCAGATCTGCTCTAAGTTGCAGCACAAAGGTACGAACATTACAGAAACAATTGATACTGGCAACATCCTGGCAGATCCCTCTCAAAGCTGCACACTCTGAAGGCAATATCACAGTATCCATGGGACTGGACAACATTCCAGGCTGCGTTTTACACGAATTTCAGATCGTACTGTCTCCTCACCTATGCACCATGTTCAGTAATAGCCTCACATTGGGCATAGTGCCACCTGAATGGTGCACAGCAACAGTTATCCCAATCCACAAAGGTGGTGCCACAACGGACCACAGGACCTATTTCCCTATAGGCCTGACTAGCCTGGTCTGCAAGGCTATGGTGCACATCATGGATCACTGTCACAGAGACATTGGGTCCCTCCCAACCTTTGACCCCTCCCTGTTTGGCATTGGTAAGGCCTAACCATGCCTCCTAAACTTGGTGGGCTTCTTAGAGACAGTTACCAAGGTATTAGATGAGGGTAAAGAGGTCCACACAGCCTACCTAGATGTCTCATAGGCTTTCAACACCATTCCTCCTTATGGTATTATCAACATACCCATCCGCCTCAACATTAGCCCCTACGTCATGTGATGGTTTGCAAAGTGGCTCACGGACAGAACACACACAGTAAGAGTTGCATACCCTATGTCCAACTGTATACCAGTTACAAACTGCCGTCCCCCAGGGCTCAGTCCTAGGACCCCTCATGTTCGATATATACTTCTCTGATGTACAGACAAGCACAGGAGGGCTTTGGCTGAAAAGGTTTGCAGATGACTGCAAACTAGGGGACATAATTGTTTCCCCAGATGTTACAGACACCCTCTGGAAGGGTTGCACTGAGATGGATACCTGGTGTTAATATCATGGCGTCAAGCTGAATGCCTAAAAGTACATAGACATCCCCTTTGGATATAACTAATTACCCATGGACTACCACATAGGTGCTAGTCCCTTACATACAAAAAAGGTAATACGGGATCCGGAAACACCAGTAGATAGCAATCTCTCCTTCAATACCCATAATGACAAGGCGGTTAGAATATCCTTCTACATGGCCCCCCTAATCTCTAATGGGTTCACATCCAGATCAGAGGGGCCACTGTGACTCTACACATGTCATATCAGACCCATTAAAGGATACAACACCCCATTTGGGATATACCTTACAAGACAACTGCAACAGCATGGAAGACCACACCAGTACCACACCAAGAGGATTAATGACCTCACACAGATAACCTATGCAGCCCAACCTACGAAACTCCAGCTGTACTCAGTTGCATACCGCATACTCACAGGTGATCTCTGCTTGACATACAAGGCTCATGTCCAACCCTGTATTGCTGGATATGCTCCACCTAATCAGAAGCCCTGAGAGCCACATGCTCTAGGGATATACACCTAACAACAACGATGAGTACGACTTGATGAACAGATAGATTCCTGACCCAGACACTCCCTATGCTTTGAAATGTGATTCCAATGTAAATCAGGCAGGGCCCGTTACAAGCACTCTTCAAGGGAAACCTTGACGTGTGGATGGGAGACATACATGTACCGGGGATCACTGCAGTGGCTCTGCTGGTCAGAAGCACAGGGAACTATTGGCTCTGCCTTTCAGAGGCACAGGAACCAACCTATGGGGTGGCAAAGACAACACATGCTAGCTAGGCTTACAGATACCCTTGGTAAGACAGCCTAGTACCTACCTTGCACATATTACGTCTTATGTGCATGGATAGTTAAATAGCTCTTCCATTTTACTTTGCTATCATGCTGATAAACTGTCAGCTCACTAAAAGACATATGCATCCTGTTATTGTGTATTGTAAATGCAGATTGACATAACTAATGTTTGCTTACCATTTCAGTAATGCTATGTAGCTTGTAATACATATCTGCCTACCATACTGTACATTACACAGTTATTGGCACAATATCCCACAATGCAAAACATACTTGCACAGTGGCCCAACCTTCCACATGTTATTCTCTGTATTACACCCATACATATGGCTACAGTTACAATATATTAACATATACTATCCCCTGTTATAGCACATACTTGTTGGACCAACCCTGCCACTGACGTTGGCTGGTGAGGAATATTTCTGTTCAAAGCTCTTATATAGCATCCCTTGTGGTGTATGCTGTATTTGCCTTGTGACCTACAGCAGTACACACAAAGACTACACGCGTGACTATGCTCAACAATGCGTCACTACAAGATAACTGTTTCCACTATATGGATTGCGTGCACTTTAAATACTACAGAATAGTACTACATACACAGACATACTGACTGTTCTATATACCTTATTAGTAACCCGATGTATCATTAACAGTTGATTCAATCCTTTTTGGTTTGTGTTTCAATGTTATTTGTAATGTTCTGCTGGTATATATGGATGGTTTGAATGTGTGATGACACATCCTTTTCTAGTTACATATTGGTAACATGTGGTATCCTGTCCACCAGTTGCTGTTCCAAAGTAGTTAATTGGATGCACATCAGCTGTGCAGCTACTCCATTAGCTGATAACATGGCAACAGTGGTGTATAAGTGAGTACTCCTTTTAGGCATTGTCCATTTACCTTACTTTCAAGGGAGACGGCATAGATGTGTTATTGCGATATATTTCAACAGCTATATGGAGACACACAGAGATATATTAGCTTCATGACTCCCGTGGACTGTGTGTAATGGCTAGATGATTTAGTTCTGCATGTGAGTACAGCTGTTATATTTCAGAACACTGCTACTTATGCAGGGTTTGTTTGTACCTTATACTTCTTCAGATTTTTAAGTCTGGCAAGGATGTTTGGCCAGCTCAAGGCCGTATGGCTATGCATGAACTGTTATGTGGTGTACAGTGTGCTCACTAGACATCCTTGATTTGGTGTACAAGCGTGGCATACTGTGCTGTTACTCACTAATTGCTAACACATCCCAGTGTATGCACAACCCTCTGAAACGTGATTAGTGCAAACAAACCCTATAACATCAGCAGCTGTTCCATTGTATAACAACCACTATTTCACTTAGGGCCATGTTAGTGTGTCTCTGACAAGGTATGTTAAGGCTTCTGCAGATGTCATACAGTGTGTGAATGATTTGTAATGTTATTACAGTTTGTATTGTATTATGTTTGGGTGTGGGGGTGATGCTGGTGGGTGTGCTTAGCATATGCAGGTGTGTAGGAACTGCTTTTATACATAATCGCTATGTGCGTGAGGGTTCCTTCCCTATTTGAACACCTATCCTTTTGTGGACTAATACAATGGTATTTTCAGGCTGATTCATTAAGGCACTGTTATGTGGTTCCTGTATAGCATGCAGGTGATGTCAGTCCTTGAATCACTTCGGTAATACATCTGAATGTAATAACATGTTGCTACATGATAGCTGTGTGTTTCTGTCATAGGTATTTGCAGTCATCATAGTTGTGTTGGTGACTGACCCTCGTTGGCTAGGGTTGCCACCTTTTCATATGTCCATAGTGGGTCCTTTTTGGGACACACATCTGATTTTACAGGCTGACACAAACCCACGGTCAGTACAAGGGACAGAACTTTCCTTTCTTGCCTAATTATAAGCTTATTCTTGTAGCAGTTTAGTAGCTTATCCTGTTTCCTGTACCATGTAAGTACTTTTGATACAGAAATAACTATTGTATGCAACTATTACAGTACAAATGTGACATAATTAAGTCCTACAATCCCAGGACATTTGCCACATTTAATTTATTTGGTCAGGAGACAACTGGCCAAAGAGGAGTGTCCCTCGCAAAGTGGAACAGGTTGTAACATTATCATTGGCTCATGTCCATAGCACATATTTGTAATGGTGTATAGGCATATACTCTCCATATCCTTTGTTCATAAAGGTTGGTAGTGGCGGAATGTGTGATTGATATGGTCTATTTTATACACATATGTGAACACTTCAACTGCTGTATACAGGAGACCTACGGAATTCCAAAACCACAGTTCCAACGAACACAGTCCAGGGAACAGACTCACATACCCCACATTACCGACATCAACTGTAACTCGCGAAGGTAACACGAACATAGAACACACACATGCACACACAGACACACTGCTACCCAACACATCCAAACAAACCATCCTACACTATGTATGAGCAGGTGACCAAGCCCCTCTACACACCCCATGTAGGTGTCTGCACCCCACATACCATCCACTCCTTTAATATTTTACATCCTAGGTTGCACAAACAGACGCACAAAGCTAACCCATAACCAAACATTACAGTCCCCCAACAACACACACCACACACAGAACACACTCTTACACACACTACAGCCCTAAGCAACACACGTACACACAGTAACCTACCCAAACCGCAACACCAGAAGCACTGACTAACTATCCATTAACATCGTGACATTACACCTCGCACATCTGGTGTTTCGGTACTATGTTCTTTCGGACCTTAAGCTTCGGGATTACATGTGTCGGTATGTAAAGCAGTCAGTATGTGGTAGGTATCCCATTTATATGTACCTCCATGGTTATGTAGATGTTGTTAACCTATCTATATATCTACATATGTATGTATATCCCCATATATTGACATCTCTCTCTCTCTCTCTCTCTCTCTCTCTCTCTCTCTCTCTCTCTCTCTCTCTCTCTATATATATATATATATATATATATATATATATATATATATATATATATATATGATGATGTGTGTGTGTGTAAATATATATATATATATATATATATATATATATATATATATATATATATATATTATATATATATATATATATATATATGTGTATAAAACATATACCTTTCATTATGTACATGCTGGTTTGTCCTATTGCAACACATTCCTACGTTTTGTGTTTTATTCTGTCAGTATATACGACTGATATCGGTACATCTCAGGTAGCTTAGTGGTATGTTATTGTGATGAATGTATACATGGTTGCATGTTCTAATCCTGGCAGTGATATCGTACGTTTCAGAGCAGGCATTGGTAGTGCAAGAGTGATGAACACTCATTTCAATGGTTGTGTGTTCCACATGTTTATTATTCTGTGGAGAACTACCTATATATGCAAGCTGTGTTTAAGGTACACTATGTAACATGTACACATCTGTGAAGATTCCTGTCAGTGATAATCCCCATTATTTGGAAACACATCCCTGATTACATTATACAAAACCCTCACTAACACTCCGGGAAATTCTTGCAGAGTGGGTGGTGAACAGTAGCTACACCCCTGGGATCAAACAAGTGGCTCTTCTCCACAGAAGGACAGTTAGTTTATCAATGGGGTGGCGACAGCAGGCACGTTTTGCCTATGCTTATGAGTGGCCTCGTCGGTTGGGCATGTACCTACCTAGGTATCTATGAACCTGTACATACTGTATGAACACATGCTGATAGCTTAATATACTGTTCAGGTATTGACTTACCTTGTGTCAATGGTGGTTGTGTGTACAATAGTTGAGGGCTACCTATGTAGGATGCACACAGCTGACCACCTATACATGAGAATTTTCATGTGGTCGTGTGTGTGCCGTCCATGTTTGCTGTGTGTGCAGATGGAGAAGGGTGTCAGTGTGTGTGCTATACATTCCCTCTTTGCCAAGGCATGGGCATACTGGGCACGCCTCTGTCTGCCTACTGGGGCTAGCACAGGGTTTTCATGGTCTGAGCCCCCCTGTGCCTGTGGGTCCCTTGGCAATGGAGGTGGGCTGTGAGGGCCTTCACCATTCTGTCCCTGCTGCAGCTGTTTCCATAGAATCATATTGTGTAGCATGGCACATACTATGAAGATGTGGACACACGTTCCTGGAGAGTACTGCAAGGCTCCACCAGATATGTCCAAGCAATGGAACCGTGATTTCAGCATCCCAAAACGTTCTCTATGATGATTCTGGTTTCTGGTTTCTGCGTGTGCCTCATTATGGCGTTCTTGCGTCACTATGTGTGCATTTCTGATGGGTGTCATCATCCACGGTTCCAGTGCATAGCCAGCATCCACCACCAGGTGGCCATATGGGATGTCCCCCCTGGCATATACCTGATACAGCTGTGAGGCATGCCAGATGTAGGAGTCGTGATAGCTTCCAGGACTGCCAGCACACACATCCATGATAATGCCCTGGGCATTGCACATGACCTGGCAGTTGATGGAGAGGAATCCCTTGAGGTTTATGTAGTGCCTACCGTGCTCACCAGGTGGTGACTTGATGTGTATGTGCATGCAATCTATTGCACCCAGTACCTCCGGGTAGTCCGCAACATGGTGGAAGAGGCATATTGCTGGCCAACTCCTCCTGCATTTGGGGGAACTGTATGTGCTCACATTGGCATGTGGTAACATGGCATCCAGGAACTGGTGGAGTACCCTGGATCCTGATTCCTGTGAGATCCCATGATATCCCCAGTTGGCCTTTGGAAGGTACCTGTGGCTAGTATTCTCAAGCTTACACATACCTTCATGTCCACTGGGATGGATTCCCCTCTGTTACTTCTGGCTCTGAGGCGTGGCTGGCACAGCTCAACAAGTTGCTGTATGATGCCCCCGTCCACCCTGTAATGCTCTACTATCTCCAGATCATGTAGCCCCTTGTAGGTTACCCTGGGTCTGAACACTTGTCTCCTCCTCCGGTGTCTGAGACGGTTGTCAGCATCATCCTCCACACCACTGTCAGTCTCCAACACATGCTGGTGAATCAAAGCTATGGTAGCCCCTAACATATACATATTAAAAGTTCCTCGTCTGTATACACCAATGGTGCAGAGTGTCTGGGAGTACACAAGTGTGTGTGGGGGGCTTTCACACCTTATACTATTGTGCAATGGATGATGCTGGTGTAATTGGGTGTGTTTGTGCTATTCCAGCTGCAGTGTATCTTAATTATTGGTTTTACAGCAGGTACTGCTATTGTGGGGCCTTTGGTGTTGACTTACCCTTGCCTGCCGTGATTCATCTATTGCCCTTTACTTCTATTTTCCACCCGATTCACCTCCCATTGTCAGGCATGCATCCAGCTGCCGCCTTTCTTGTTTTGTCCTTCCACAACCCAGGATTGTGTTGGGAAATGTGTTATGTAGCTGATCTACAGCAAGTTTGCTTTGTTCTGCTGTGACAGTTCTCTTTCCTTTGCTGTACGTCACCTCCCCTTTCCTGTTCTGCAGGTAGCTGCTAGCAGCCTTGTTAGCTTTTGTCTATGGCCCACTGTAAGTTTCTAGGTGATAATTACTCATTTGTACTCCCATTACCATGCTGCAGCATTTCCTTATTGTCTTCCCGTATCCTTCCTGTTTCAGCTGTGGTGCGCGCTGCACACATCCATTTACCATGTTTCGTGCGCGTTTTCATCCACGTTCACATGAACTTTTGGTTACCTTGTGTGCTGTCAGCTAAGCAAAGCTATGGCTACTTCCACACCACTATCCTGCGACTTTGCTTAGCAACACCCAACATGGATTAGCAATGATCCCATGTGCTTACAGATACAGTGGCACGCCCTCTCTTGATGCCATGTTTACCTCCAGGCCACTCCTCGGTGTTGTAATGCTATGCCATGTGGTACATCCTTACGCCAGTGGGACATTTGCGATTCAGTATTACTTGACTCATTTGCATGGCATTGACTGCTAATTCCTAGTTACCTCACGGAACACTGTTACAGACCCTTAGCAACCTTTGATCCATGGTTGTGGTGTATCATGCATGCCATTGACTATTATGGGGATATCATGAATTGCGTTACATTGCAGTTTTATGACATCTAAATATATTTTCTTTGTGATCCTGTTTGCGCACGATGCACTGTGGTTTTACTTTGCGTTGGTGTGGCCATGAAATTAAATGTTAGATTTATATGTTGTGCATGTTGTTTTATGCCATTGGCTATATATGTAGCCATTGGCATATATTAACATTATAACATGTAAGTTTAGTCCGCTTTAATGGCTCTGATTTTATGTTTGACAACATGTAAACCATTTTTTTTGGTTTACATTTCTACATGCTTACGCTACACCTGCACAACTTCATGAATCGCTATATACCTTCATTTGCATGCTACACTGCTGCACATGGGGTAATTAGCATACATGCACCGGGAGCTGTGGAGGTCTGGCATATGCTGGTAGTGCACGTGGAAACAGCTCTTACCTGAATGCAGCTCGATGGCCATATTTGGTGCTAGATCTTGGCGGCTACTCCGGTGCATGGTGCAAGCTTAATGAATCCCAGGGATTGTCATTGTTTTGTCCTTTGATAACTTACATGCTTCAATGTTAGCTACAAATTCAGCCTCTTGAGCAGACACATTTCCATTTAATTCTCTCATTATTAGAGTTTTAGTCTGAATGCACACTGAAAAAGCTGCTAGTAATGTACCATTTTCCCTTTGGACACAGGATCCATCAACAAATAGAAATAATTTGGAGGTCGGTAATGGGACATCTTTTAAATCAGATCTAGGAGAAAGCACATAATTAACTACTAAAACACAGTTATGTCATTCTCCATCATCTTCTGTAAGAATTAAAGAAGCAGGGTTAAGAAGTGGACATCCAATCATCTGCAAAGAAAGGATGTTAAGTAAACATAATTCATATTTAGACAATCACGTAACAGATAAATATTGAATTATAATTTTCAGTAACATTGCTTCTACAGAATGTGGAACTGCCACAAAAGCCATGTGCCCGATAGTAAGGGCTGGCACCATTTCCACTAAGAGCACCACCGTAAGGCAGTGGGTGAGGGCTGCTGCTACAAGATCAAACTTTGCACGAAAATAAAAATTATGGTCTAAAACCATAATTTCTTTATTGTTCTAATAATCCCAATGCTATATAATTTCTCTTACAACAAAACAGGAAAAACCTGTTTGAATAATCTCATAATCGAAGAGCAGAAGGATTTGACAGTAAAGGTTTTAGTTGTACAAAAGTTTGTTTATGATGTTCCTGCCAGGGCATGGGTTCAGGAGTGCCTTTCCTTAATAATTCTAACTATGATTTCAGTACTTCTGTATAATTAAAATCCTTTTGTCGACAGTAACCTGTCAGTCCCATTAAAGCCCATAACTGTTTTAATGATGGATGTGCTGCAGCTTGAACAGCACTAATATGGGAAGGTAGAATTTGTCTAGAACCTTCTTGAACAAGATATCATAAATACTGAACTTGTGGTGTCTGTAACTGTGAGTAACCTTGAATCCTAATTCTGCTAATTTGATTAAAAGAAAAACAGTCCCCAGTTCACTAATCCTCCATGTAAGACTTAATAAGTCTTACTCGAGGCTACAGTTGAATGGTATGATGTCAGCATGCCATGAATATGCATGGTACGCTGACTCAACCATAAGTCTTACACGGACCATGTAAGAAAGCAGGGGGCATGTCCGACTGCCGAGCAGTCTAAATGTCCATGCTCCTGCAAGTGTTTTAAAACTAAACAAAGCACACACACAAGAGCGAGTCCCTGCACCCAACACCACACTCCCTGATATTGTAAACCCCTATCACAGTTCTAAAACGCAAAACATTAAATATATTTTTTTAAATCCCCAAAATAGCTGCCCGTATTTGCGCTTGTGTGCGTGGGTGTGCCCATTATTTGGCTAGTGTTAGCAATTCTGACATGGAAGAGCATAAGAAAGAATGTTAATACAAATCACACCAAATAGCAATAGTGTAATGGTAGAGTGTTCGCACAAAGAAGAGGCATTCACAGTTTGAGTCCCACCACTCCCCTTCGTATTTATTTTTTAAATCAGTATATGAAATAATACCTGACAAATATGTTTAAACATTACTAAAAAGCAGTGAAATGGCCAATGTATCAGTGAACAAAATAAATATTTTAAAGAATCCTGATATAAAATTGCCTGCAGTTGAGCAGCGTTTCACCCAGTGCAATAGAGTTGCCCATAGTTTAATAGCGCTTTACCTAGTGCAATAGAGGTGCTCACAGTTTAGTAGCGCTTTACCTAGCACAATAGAGTTGCCCATTGTTTCATAGCGCTTTACCCAGGCAATAGAGTTGCCCATAGTTCAAGTGCGCTTTGCCCAGTGCAATGTGTTTGTGCAGGCGTGCGCTCGTAACTAGGGCACCGTAGGGCACCGAGGAGCAACATAGAGCAAAGTGCCTTAAATGCAGCCACACCCCTAACCTGTCTGGATAGTATGAAAATAAAATGAATAACAAGGTTCAAACCCAGGACTCTGTGCATCAGAAGCAAAGTACAGAGCCACTAAGCCATGACAACAAAGGGAAAATAGCCACTATTAACATTCATATATTTACAAATGGTAGTTTAACCATTACTAATCAGGTCTGCAGTCAGCCGAGAATTTTACAAAATGGCCAATCACATAAAAGTTCAGGAAATGCGGCATATTTAAGCCCCACAGGCGGGAATACACACCATAGCTGATTGTAACTCACATCTGCAGTTAGAATGTCTGGTGTCGGACAGGGAACACGGTTTCGGTAGCGTTGGGGCATCGAGGAGTCCAAATACATGGTTTGGCTCCTTGTTCACCGTCACAAGTAAAGACTCCTGCAGGGCCAGTTCCAAGGGACGAAGTACAAGGCAGAGGCTTGGAACCGGTTAGCTCATGACCTCACCAGTGCCACAGGCATTCCTTGGACTGGTGAGCAGGTCCATCACCACCATGCAGACCTGAAGAGACAAAAGCAGGACCGCCTGAACCAATGGATACAGGAGGCCCGTGGAATGCGGGATGCCCCACAACTGTGTATGTAGCCATGGAATGCAGTATGTAAGAACTGATAATGGGTATGTATAATGGATAAGTATGTCTCAATATCCCTTCATTTTACTTTACAGCTGCAGGTGACCGTGCTATGAATCAACAAGCCTATGCTGATAGGCTGCTAAGGCTGCACCACCAGGCAGGTTAGTGATTATTCTGCATGTATTGTTATATAAAATATGGGAGAGAGCATGAAAGAATGTGTTGTAATCAATAATACAGCCATAAAATTGCCTGAATAAGTTCTCTGCATGTACTGTCAGATAAAAATGTCAGAGAGGCAGGCAAATAGTGCAGAAACCCATTAAGAAAGGTAACATATGTCTGGAATAATATCTCTGCAGGCACTGTCATATAAAATAAGTGAGTGAGCCTGAAAAGATTGTTCTTACCTATTAATAAAGGTATAATATGTCTTGAACATGTCTGCCATATACACCGTTAAAACAAATAAAGGAGTGAGCCTGTGGAAAAGTGTGTAATGTCATTAATAAAGGTCTAAAACCCAGAGTGTGTCTGTGTCACAGAGTCTGAAATGTTGTTGTACCCTTGCAGTATACAAACAGTACTGTTTGAAAAGGTGCTGGCAACCCAGAGTTGTGCAGTCAATATAAAGTAGGTGATGGAAGTACTAGTAGCTGTGAAACATATATACAGTCCACAACAGGCAGTTACTGGCTGACATGAATAGGTAAACCTGGCACACGTGTAGCATGTTATTTTGTTCCCCAGAAATGTGAGTGTGTGTCAAGAAATGCAGGGTTCTGTACAAATCGAAGTGAAAATGTCATGTGAAAACATCCCAGATATGTAGATAAAGAAATATAAATGCAATCAAGAAATATGTAGCAGTAACATCTGCATCCTGGACAGTTAGTATGTCAGATATAGGTCAGGCATATATTGAACTAGCCAAACCCAGAACACAACATAATGTCACGGTGGCAAGTGTAATAATACAGGTAGGGGATATACACTTGCTGTCACTAGGAATGTAGTGTAGACTAAAGGTCATTATAAGATGTTAACCAAGGTTTTTTATACACCCTACTGTATGTGCATAAACCATGCAATTCCACACCTCAATGGATATGTGTAATCTTAAATATTTGTTGGGACATATGTCCTGTTGCTCTATAAATATTTGCATTCACGTTGATGCATGTGCCCTGTATAAACACCACAATCATGGTGGCCTGTTGCTACCAAACATCCCTGCATGCTGTTGGAATAACCACTGTGGTTCAATATATGCATGTGTTATGCTTGCTGTTCAACTGTTGTACCTTTGGTGTGTTGGGTTAACGGGAATATTATTGCATGCTGTTACAACTAATCTGGAATGCTGTTTTGCTTATGTTGTAATTAAACACACCTAATCACAGAACGTATGGGAAGGCCAGTCCCAGCGGATCCACCTGTCCCTCCTCATCCAGCGAGTGCACCTGGCACCAGCAGGTCCGGTGACCAGCCGGGCTCCCTCCTCCATTGGTCCTGTGCCACCTTTGGGTGGAAGTGCTGCAGGGATGGGGCTCATCCCCAGTGCAAGCGTGGACGGAGAAGGGCCACCTGTCACCCTTCAAAGGGTCCGGGCTGTGGTGTGTAGGGAGATCCAGCATTCAGTTGCTGATCTCCTACGCCAGCTTGAGGTGAGAGTGGTGCATCTCATGGGTGAGCCTGCCCGTCCCTCGCAGCCCCCAGCACAGCCATCCTCGGGGTTGTGAAGGTTCAGTGGTGACTGCCCATGGTTGGGGATTTCAGTTCCACTGTTACCATCTGTGGGCTCATGGGCTGCGATTTCAAACATCTGACCCATCAATTGTGTCACCCACCCATGTGTCAAACATCACCCCTGTATCGTCTTGTCTGTCTTGTCTGTTTACCTTCCCAACCTACCTCCCCAGACATACCTACTTCCTCTACCTCACTTCCCACTCTCACCTGAAAAAAAAAGGGGCAATCTGTACCCACAAAAAAATTACGCCCCATACATAGCTGTCCATTTTAGCACACATGTCCATTGGACAAACATGTAAGCTGATAATTAGAATTGGCAGTACAACATACTTTGTTGCCCTCACCCCTCTCCCAGGGGTGAAAGGTTTCAAATTTCACTCCAAATTCATTGTATATGCACAGCTGTTTGCTGTTAAAGAAATGGGCAGCTATGGACCTTCCCTATACCCGTCCTGCCAATTTTCCATTTTTTTGTTTTTT